>NC_143565.1:113942884-114250192 GCF_054136105.1 Typopeltis vanoorti | reverse complement strand
ACTAGACCTACCTGGTGTATACCAGGTGTCTTGCAGCTGTAAGCTGCCCTACTTTGGCCAAACAGGCAGGACAGCAAATATCAGAATTTCAGAACACAAGGACTACATCCGGATTCACCAATACAGCCACTGGTGAGCTGGATACCTGCCATAGAATATGGTGGAAGAAAGCCACGATAATACACCGTAGTAAATACAAATATGAAATTCTTTTCATGTAATCGGCTTCAGCCCTAAGAAACAATCCAAACCTCAACATATTTGGCTGCATGAGACTGCCTCAAATTTGGGAAACCTACCTCAGAAGACCTTCAGCCCAATCGCCCAAGAATACCAACATTGCCCACTAGGGAGCACCATCAGGACTTTAGGAGAAATAATAGCTTCCTGCTTCTTCCTCACTTACTGTTTGTTGTGCCTGCGTTCACATGTCTTGTTCTTAAGTTCCTTGAAAATGGCAACGTAATGTTGCCGAAATATTGAAGTATATTAAAATTTATTTTAATGTATATCCTAGTTTACATTTTAATTTCCTTAAATTATTTAGTAAAAAATGCATAACCAACGTCTAAGCCCTTCCACGACAATGCTAGAGTCCTATTATTATTATTATCTATTGGTTACAAAATTACATTGGGCTGGAGAGCAACATGTTTATATATATATATATAAGGTTGTTTAAGGTCCTAAAGTATGCTGGGTACTATTTTCATGCCGTCTTTATTGTTGATATTAGGGTGGTTAATCAGAATTTCACAGGATTCTTTAAATTTTCTTTCATACCAGGTTTTTGTATGGTGTAGAGAGCGGGTACTTTTCCAATCAATTTGGCGTAAGGTGTTGAGAGCATGGTCTGAGAGGCCTGCTTCACCAAAATTGTTATATTTAATGTGTCTTTTGTGTTCTTTTTTCCTTATAGGGATTGTACGTCCAGTTTCACCAATATAAGGTAAGTTACAGGTGCAGTAGATGCAGTAAACTCCAGGATGTGCCAATGGGAGGACAGGAGTTGAATATGATTTTTCCTTTTGTAAGTGGTTTAAAGGTGACATTGAGATTATAATGGTGTAGGATTCTGTTGATTTTTTCTGATAACCCTTTATGTATGTGATGGCTATGGTTTTACTGTAATCTAAATTTTTTTTGATGAAGTTTTATGAAGGACTTTATTAATAGTATTTTTGTTGTAGCCATTATTTATAAATGTGTTGCTAATAATTTTTAATTCTTGTTTAAGAGCTTGCTGATTAGAGCAAATTGTTGTAGCTCTGTTTTTAAGGGTGTTGATGACTCCATATTTTTGTGATGGGTGGTGGTATGATTTAGCATGTATGTATTGGCCAGTATGTGTCGGCTTGCGGTAGACCGTAAAGGATAGATTGCCTGAAGGAAGACATGTGACCAGTGTATCCAGGAATGGGAGCAAGTTCTGATTTTCAATTTCGATAGTAAATTGTATGCGTTCATGTTGTTTGTTCAGGTGGCTAAGGAATGTGGCCCATGTGGCCAGATAACGAAAACATCATCAACGTATCTAAGCCGCACTATAGGTTTTAGAATGAAGGAATCAAGAGCGCTTTGCTCAAAAGCTTCCACATAAAAGTTAGCAATTGGGGGGAGGGGGGATAGTGGTGAGCCCATAAGTAACCAGAGCGTAGTACATGGACAAAGAGGGCCGTAATGTCGGGCGGAAATTTGCTCAGTAGGAGAAGAATTGTGTCATTGATTGGGACATTTGTGAAAAGGGCAGAAACGTCGAAACTGACTAATACATCATCTTTTCCGAGTGTTATATTTTTAATTTTGTTTATAAAGTGTTGTGTGTTCTTTATAGTGCAGCTTGTTTCTCTGTATATAGTGTATATGTTCCAGAAGATGATCTTGATATAAAGATCGAAAAAAATCACGTGTTGATTTTGGTTTATATTAAACCAAAGTTTTACTCAAACATGGTAGTTGTCTCCATAATTTTCCAAAATGTATTCTGATCACTGTGTAAGCCTAAAAGAAAGGATCATGTGCTTTCATTTAAATTATTCTTTTTTTTTTGAGCTTTCCTATAACTATTGACAATGGCTATGAAACTTAACCAAAAATTTTACAATAAAAATATTAAATGTGTTTCTGGTATTAATATTTTTTAATGAATCCCTGTAAAAATGTTAATATAGACATGATATATATTGATTTAATATAAAAACAAGATAAACATTATTTACCTTAATGAGAATTTTGAGTCTGTTTTGATTTTGCCAATTAATCTTTGAAGTTATTATTATTATTATTTAAATTAGTTACTGAGAGCAGCAGATTTCTTCAAATTTGAATCTGTCATTTGCAACCTCATTTTGTTTTTAATCAATTTCACAGCTGAAAATGCTTGTTCACATTTGTATGTCATTCCAAAACAACACATAATTTTGTGCAAATTTTCTTAATTCTGGAAAATACTCTCAGGGTAATGATCACCAGAAAATAATCATGTCGAAATCATTTGGGACTGAGGGAAGCTCATCAAATTTCATGTTCAGTAATGAATTTGTTTTCAAGTCAGTAAGTTCCATCTGTATGTTAATGGGCATCTTTATACTTTTTTGTTCACTAAGTGAAAATGGGTTTATAATTGCAAGTATGTAGTCCTCTTCTTTAGCAAAATCGCTGAAAACAACTTTCGAATGACTCTTGCAATAACCTGTTTTTTTTTTTAATATATATATTTTGTAAAATTGCCATTATCTTCTGCAAATTCACTCTGCTCTTGTAAGTGCAGAAACTGGCTCAAATCCTCATTTTCTATCTCAGAGGTAAACAGTTTTAACTTAATCTTGAATGCATTAATATCATTTACTAAGCTAGGAAATAATGTGTTCTTGCCCTGCAGTTTCAAATTTAGATCATTGAGATGGCTGGTAAAATCAACTGAAAATGCTAAATCAAACAGCCAATTGTTATCACATAAAAGGGATCTTTCCTCAGGCAGCTCATTTTCTCTTCTAGAAAATTATGAACAGTATTTTTCAATATCCAAAATCTGCTCAGAATTTGTCCTCTAGAAAGCCAGTGAACCTCACAATGAAGAACAAGATCGCCATATTCCAAATCTAACATTTCACAATATTCTCTTAATTCTCTTCTGTTTAATCTACTTGCTCTAATTTTATTCACACATTTCACAACTGGTTGCATAACGTGATGAATAATTTAACCTTTTTCCACACGGTGACTTTTGGTGTATAATGCAGTGATATAATAATAAAGGATGACAGAAAAAGTTTTCAAGCAAAGTTGTAGTCCACTGGCTTTACCTATCATTGATGGCACTCCATCTGTACAAACACTGATGAGTTTACTAGAATCTACTTGTAGATATTCTAGGTATGATTTCACTTTCTCAGATATGTCTGATCCTCTTGTTTTTCCATGAAGTTCAAATAATTTCTTAAAAACTATCATCATTTCCTCTTATAAAAATGTTTACTTAGGCTACATCACAAATGTCAGCAGATATATATCCAAAGATAAAGAAAAGAAAGTACAAGGTCATTTTGTTGCTCAGATACATCATGAGAGAGTTCTTTGGCACATGTCTTACCTGTTTACTTTGACAGAGGAATTTTGTTCTGTTTTCGTTTTGATATTTTTACCACTAATACATCTTGCAAATATTAACAATTTCTTCTCCATCAGAGAAAGACTTCTTTTTCTTCTTTTTTTTTGGCCAAAGCTAAAGCACTTTCATAGGATGCTTCTGTCATCACCAACTTTCATAACTTCTTTTAACTAACATATTTTGTCTTTTGATTTCTTCCTTTTTCTTAATCACATATTCTCTTGGTAACTCAGACCTAAGCACTATCTTCAGTTTTCCTCCTATTTCAGTCTGATATGTTTTATAGTATATTAAGATCATGTCTTTTATTATGTGAGAAAGTGTTTTCATAAACAATGCACAACAGTTTTCCTGACGGATTCACTATAAATAAAAACTCGTTTTCCCACTGTGATTTGTAACTGAATGTAAAAACATGGCTGAATTTTCAAAAAAGTACAAAACTGCAAATGCTAACAAAGGATGAACAAAGAACTCCATAGTGCATGACTATTAATTGTAAACTGACTGACAAACCTGCGATGCACTGCTGTTGCTAACACTTGGCGCCTCAGGATCAAAGAAGTGAATGTGCAAAAGATGTGCACAAAACAATAAAATCACTAAAAATAATGACTAAGTTTTAGCTTTTCTACATATCAGGTTTGATTAATACTTTTTGCATAAATAGGCTTACTTTTTATTATTATCATTGGGATCCAACATGCCACTTCTGATCATCCAGTGCATCATCCAGTGACCAACCTATGGCACCATCATGTGCCATAGGTTGGTCACCCCTGATCTAGAGCAAGAGCACAAGGTGAGGTGGATTTATATAGTCCTTTAGAAGAGAAAAATAAAACCTAGCAACAACATTGGGTCCTGAGAGGTGACAGATTTATTTGGAAGAAAATTGTGGATAGGTTAGTAAAGATGTGAACTTTTTATTTAGTACTATTATAATATCTTGTACCCCCCCCCCCCCAAGGATTCACATCAGGAATGTGATAATGATGAGTGTTATGATAATCAGAGTATGCAGACATTGGGAAGGTTTTGACAGGTGACATTTAGCTGTTTGCTAAAGATACAAAAATAGGCACGAAAGGGATAACAATAGCAAAAGGAGGTATTGGCTTTTGGTATAGGAACTGTAAGGATGTTAAACAGGCTCAGCGGTCGTGACTGTGATGAAGCAAACCTGGGGCCAGTATGAATAAAGAGGTAGCCATTTCTCATAATATACAGTTACCCATATTAATTATGTGATGAAATCTGGACTTGGTTCTGAGATGGTGGAAAGAGTATTATAAGCATTTCATTAACAGTGTGTGTGTGTTGTGGAATATTCATGTAAGCAGTGGCTGCAGGAGCATTGTAGAGCATGCATAAATGTGATTGCATTGAAATTTGCAAGATATTTAGATGAATGCATAATATTATTATTATTATTCATCACACCTCCAGGGAGTCCAAAGACTCATCAAGGAAGAGTATCTACAACTCTCTTTCTACCACTCATCAGGCCACCAACTACACTAATGCCATCTAGCACAACTCCATAGTGCATGAGTATCAATTGTATACTGACTGACAAACCTGTGATGCCCACCACCACCAATAGTATTTTTCAAAGACAATCGCAAACATCCATGCACATGTCGGGATTTGAACCCGCAGCCTTTTGGCTGGAGAGCGGATACACTAACCACTCTGCCAACTAGGTCGGAAAAGGATATAGCTATCTATATCCTTTCCTATTTTATGCTTATAACAACAGGATGGGGAATATGCATGCATGGTCATGTCACACGATAGTAAAGCAGTTTTCTGATACATGTAATCTTAGGGGCAGACTAGACTGGCTTGATTTTCTTAATCTTATTTTCAATCTAGGTATCCTGTAAGAGTTCTTAAAACTAAAATACGTTCTAAACAAACTGAGAAATTGTTTTACAGTCATGTCTTGAATTGTTTATGTTAACATGATGCAAAAAAGACTTGAAACAAATAACAAAAATATTCTTACTGGATTAGAATCAAAAAGAATTAAACCAAAAAAAAAAAAAATATACATATATATCAGGAATGAATATTCCGGTTGTGCTAGGTATGAGGTGCCCATGGAATATCAATATCACTGGTATTATAATTTTGCATTTATTCCCTTTAAAGACTCCCCTAGTTTCCTGGCACGTGAATCCTAAAATTAAACACAATATACTAATGCTTCACGAAAAGGACACAATTCAAGACATGACTGCAAATTATAATTATTCAAATCATTTATTTCAATCAATACTCTCCCTCAGCTTTCGATACAGTGTTTGACACGGTCAATTAATTCATTAAATGAGTTTTTTATATCGGTTTTTGGGATACTGTTGAGGGTTGTGGTTACTGCCACTTGAACATTTTCACTGGTGTCATATCGCTTTACTTTCATCGGCAAATGAAGTCGGGGTAAGAGAAGTCACAGAGTGCTAAATCTGGTGAATACGGCGAGTGATCCAACACACAAATTGGTTTTTGCTCAAAAACTGTCACAGTGTTCGAATGATGAGATGGTGCATTATTGTAAAAGTGACCAGCTGCCTGCATCACGATATTCATGCTGTACGTGACGAAGTCTCGCCATCAATCACTTCAAGATAAAACTCACCACTGACCGTTTGGCCAGGCAGAACGAATTCTTTGTGGATAATAATGCCCTTGGAATCGTAGAAACAAATCAGCATTGTCTTTACTTTTGACTTCTCCAAGCGACTTTTTTTTGGCTGCCCCTCTTCTGGTGGCCTCCACTCAGCACTCTGGCGCTTTGTTCTGGGCTCATACTCAAACACCATGTTTCGTCACAAGTAACGATCATTTTAAGGAAGTTTGAGTCCTTATGAGCGGTTTTAATGAGGTCCTTGCAGTGTTCAATTCGATACGTTTTTTTATCGTCGGTCAACTTGTGGGGAACAAATTGCGAATTCAATTTACTAAGGCCCAAACTCTCGGTAAAAATGTTGTGCACAGTTGATTTTGGAATCTCCAGTTCATCTTCAATCAATCTCACGGACGATTTTGGGTTTTCTTTGATGAAATCACACACTTTTTGGATGTTAACTTCTCTCAGTCCAGTTTTTGGATGGCCCGGCTTTTCATCATCCTCAAGCATCTCACGACCACTCTGAAATCGCTTAAAACCACTCATAAACTTGAGTACTGGATAAGCATTCATCACCGCATCATATGCTTTTTAAAGCATTTGATGCATTTCCGTAAAACTTTTACCAAGTTTAACGCAAAAGTCAATTGCAGCTGTCTGTTTGAAACTCATTTTCCAACCGTTCGTCAAAACACATTGTCACTCTTCGCACTATAACTCGCCTTCCAATGAAACAATTGACACAACACTAATGAAGGTTGCCTCTTTCGACAACAAAAAGATACAACAGGTGGCTCCACTAGTTTCTTCTATTTTCGAAAAGTTCTGTTTCTTTTTGGACAGAGGGTGTACATACATCTTTGAGCCCTTTGATGAGATGTACAGATGGCGCAGCTGGTCAAATTGTTAACATTCTGGTTGTTTTAAACAGCCCAGAAAGCATGGCAAGGTGAGCGCCGAGACGATGGCACCTAGTAATCAGTGGCTGCTGATTGGTCATTGTGTCAACCGATCCAACTGAACTTTGTCATTTGTGATGAGTTGCTGTTATTTTCTGAATTTCATCTGTTTTGCATGCATGAAGTGTGAACTGATGTGGTAGGCAAGTTTTTATATATAATATAGACAAGTTTTAGTATATAATTATTTTCCATGAATGTATAACTTTTTTGCCCCATTTGCCCTGAATAAAAATGAATGTTTCTGTTTATTATAAGAAGTTGTTGATCTATAACAAAATACTAACATATGAGATATATATTATTGATAAGACGGAAGCATCGCTGACATTAAATAAAAATAAATAAATAAAACTGATGAATGTAGGATTTCCAAAAGTCTGGATAATTTTAATAATGATCGGATATTATGTAATATTACATATATCCTGTTATACAGAATGTATACTGAGTCTTACTAAACAAAATAATATTCTTAGAAATGAAGCGAAATATACATAAACCCTAGAAATACACATAACATGCACAACAAATTTTACGAGATTTGCTGCTCCATAAAACCATATGTATTCCTGTCATGCCTAAATGAATCACCTGACCAACATTATTAGTTCATTTGATTAACCTCTTCCTATAGTTTTTAACTGAACTACTAAATGAATATAGTGGCTGTTTATTATTGATTAGTTATTTATACTTTGCAAACAAATCTTCTACCCTTTCCTTGCAAGTTTTTTTTATTAATTATGTCACCATAAATTCACTTATTTATGTCTATGCATTATAGGATCGCATGCTATTTGCTCTACCTAGCAACTTATAGGACACACAATTATCACAAATGTTAATTATTAATAATTTGTTTGCCATTAATGAAAGTATTTCTACTCGCACTTATTCTTTCCTTTACATTTCCCATTCTCACATGACTTATTAATGATGATTCACATATTCACACCTTTGAGTAATTCAAATATACCAACCAAATAGAACATTCTCCTTTATTATTGTTTTATAATATGCCTTTAAACAAACACATTGTCCCCCACTCTATGCAGATTTGGTTAGTGTATCTGGTTACAATTAATCGATGAATTAAAGTATTCAAAGTAGTACTACAATTAATTACATTGGACCAACTAAGATGAGTGCTGTGCACTCTTAAAACTTTCATACATCAATAAAAATGCACTTATACAGTCAAATTGACATGAATTTTGATGTACGAGTTGCATAATCCACTCGACAGCACACCCAACCGAAATGGGTACATGATGCTGCCGACATATACATATGTATAAATATATGTCAGCATTTGCTGGACTGAGTGGTTAGTGTATCTGCTTTCCAATCAACAAGCTGAGGTTTGAAGTCTGGTCTGGGCATGGGTGATGGCGATTGTCTTCAGGCGGAAGACAAATTTCATTGCCCATTGTGAGACCATTACCCCACTTACTACAGGTCTGAAATGGCTTGAAAAAGTCCCATGTTTAGTCTCTAGATCTTTAAAGCCCATCAAACTGTGCCATAAACTCATTCAATGCATATCTGTATTTGCTACAATTGCAGGCAGTGCATTCCACTCATCAATCTCTCTCTCTCTTTATGTAAAGAACCTGCTCCTTATGCCCCTACTGACACCTTTCTTATACAGCTTTCAGGTATGTTCCCTTGTTCTATCCCCTTTTCTCATTCTGTGAAAAATTTCTTCCACATTAACCTAGTAACAACTCTTTGACTAGCTTAAGTGTCACAATCATATCCCCTCTCTCCCTTATATTCACAATGCTTTGCAAACCGGATTCCGTCAATGTCCTCTGCTACTAATGGCTCACACAAAAAGTTAAGCAAGTTTGAGTGCGGTTAGTATTTGGCAGGGAATTTTAATCGTTTGATGCTGCTGACACACTCTCCCTCGATGAGTCTTTGGACTCCCTGGAGGTGTCACATAATAATAATATTATCTCAGAGACTAGTTACAACCTTAGTCTTCTCTAGACCCTTTGCAATATATCCTCACCATGAAAACCAGAGGACCAAATCTGTGCACAGTAATCCATATGAGGCCTGATCAAAGCCTTATACAATGAAACCACAACCTCTTTAATTCTGCAAGGTAAGGTCCTCTACATCATTGCCACAATCCGATGTGATGTATTTACAACTTGTGCAGTATAATATCTGAACTTCAGATCCTTGTCCACCCACTCCAAGATCTGTTATCTCCCTTCAACTTCCTCCAAGATTTCCCCACCAAGTGTAAACCTTGCATTTGATTGCTTCTTACCAAATTTCGGAATCTTACATTTTGTCTACTCATACAATCTATTCAAGTCCTCCTGTAAGGCCACATCTGTTAGATTCCTAATCACTCTTCCTAGTTTCTCATCATCTGCAAACAGTTGTATATCACCAGCTAAACCTATCCCAATATTATTAAATAACAATGGTCTCAAAACAGACCATTCTGGCACACCACTAGTGACTTTCCTCTTTCGAGATAGTGCCCATTTGTTATCCAATCCCATTTGTTTCAGTTTAGCGACCATCTTATGGCATATGGCAATCTATCAAAAGTCTTTGTAAAATCTATGTATACCACCTGTATATGCATTCTTCTTGTCCAATGCATATGTACAATGTTATAGTACATAGCCAGTTGGTAAAATACGACCTCCGTTTACCAAACCCATGCTGACAAGCACAAAGAATACACTGTTATCAACCCACTTTTGTATCCTAACTCTCACCATCCTCTCCAATACCTTAACTAAAACTCCAGATATACAGATCAGCCTATAATTTGTTGCTGTAGCCCTGTCACCCCTTTGTGAAGTCCAGCAATTTTCAATTTGCAAGACTCTTGTTAAACAGGTAGGCCAAGGCTGATGCAAACTCCTTGGAACATTCCCTTAAGACATGTGCTGATATATCATCAAGTCTTGTTGCCTTATTAACATCTAGCTTAATCCCTCATATACCTTTTTGCTTACTCACCATTAAGTTTTCTCTCATTTCATTCTCTACACTTGAACTTCTGATTTCACACTGAGGATGAAACTTGTCAGTTCCCAAGCAGCATTTATTTCCTTACCATCAACTCCTCATTTCATGCTATAGCTCTAAGCTGTCTCGTAAGCTTGTCGTAATTACTAGCCTTGTACTGCCACATATATCCTTTCCTCACAGAAATCTTCATATGGCTAGCACAACCTAGTTGATCACTTCATGATCACTTTCACCATCCGGAGGGAAATGCAAAACCTCACTCACAATTACATGTCTGATGAAATTATCAGATCTAAAACTTTCGATCCTCATGTGTTCTCTCTTCTTTACATGACTGAGATAGCATTCAAAAAATATGTTGAGTGCACATTTAATATTTATTTTATGGCATGGTATCCTGATGGTCCAGTGCTTTGCTCTATTCCCAAGGTGTCCCTAATAGGCATTATCATCTTTCACTGTTATTTCAGATTAAAATTTTCAGCTAAGTTTCTTAACTCTCTTCAGGTCTAGTACTATATATGTGTTACAAGTAAGTGGAATAGCATAATCCTGCAAAATTATTAAACATCACAACAATGATGTGCATGTTTGGAGAGCTTTGCCAGAATTTTACATGAATAAGAGCAAAGTAATTATATTAAGGCTCTAAAAATAAATAATCGACAACTGTGTATGTGTATTTGTGGTATTTAACGATACTATTTATCAGACATGATAAATAATATCGTTAAATTGGCAGGCTCAGTTTATGTAGTGGAGCTTTAGCTTTATTCCAGTGGATCCTGTGTCTGGAAAAAATTACATCATGGGTGATAATAAATTTAGTTTAATCCTTTATCCAAGTGTAAGCAAAGTTTGCACCTGAAAATATCTTCTGGACTGAGGCAACTCATAGCAAAGGTGGACCAAGCTCTCATCTCTCCTTGTCTCAGTATCTCCATAATGCAAAGCACATCTCCTTGCGGACATGTATAATGCTATGCATTAAGGGAAGGGCCACTACCCAGACCGGTTTCGACCTTTATTGAGTTCTCATCAGTGGCAGCCAGAAGTGGTGATACTAAGACAGAAGCATTGGAGAGGTTAGAAAGATCAATCAATCATACACATGCTTGATGTATATTCTTTTAACCATACAAATGCTGATCTCCCTGTTTCACGTAACTTGATAGACCATACGGGTAGGGAACCTGATAAGACATGGAATAGATAACTCACCATGATGTTTTTAAGAGAACATAAGTAGGAAGAATGATAAATGCACGTAAACACAAGAAAGATATTCAAAGACCATCTTCAGTGGTATTACAAGAACAGTTTTAAAAAATACAAGCTAGAATACTAACAATAGATCGTTAAAAATAGAACATGCCGTGTGATGTTATATCACTAAGTATTAAGTATAAAATGGAACATTTTGAAGTAGAGACATGATTGAAAAAAAAAAAAAAAATTAATGAGTAATCTTCATTACACTTTGCCAGATTTTTGATATAGATATACAGTCATTACGATTCAGGTTGAGATGATGGAGTAAGGCCTCCACGCTTTCCTTGAACAAACGTTCGAACCTATAACGGGATCTATGTAAGAGGCGAGTCCAGGACCAAAAGATGCTGTGGTCAGTTTCAATCCCATGTTGAGCCAATCCAGACTTTTCAGGTTTGTTGTGAAGAATGGAGGATTGATGTTCTTGGATTGTTTTTTCAAGTGAGCGTCCAGTCTGTCCAAAATAGGAAAGATCACAGTTGCAAGGAATTTGATAAACTCCAGGAAGAGATAAAGTTGAGTGTTTGTCTTTAGGAGAAGGAAAATGAGAAGACAATTTGTTGATAGGTGAATACGTAGTTGTTAAATCATATTTCTTTAAAATTCTTGCGATAGGTTCTGAAATACCGGAGATATAAGGAATAGGCACTCGACGTATTGAAACCTTGTTGTTTTGTGGAGGATTATAAGAATTGAGAAGATGTTGAGTACTTTTTTTTAGAAAAGCCATTGAGCTTCATGTATTGTTGGATAGTAGAAAGTTCTTTCTGTAGATAATCAAAAGTAGAACAATTAGTTTTGGCTCTTCTGATGAGGCATTTTATAATTCCTGTTTTTTGACAAGGATGATGGGCTGATTCTTTAAGAATATAACGACCTGTGAACATTGGTTTCCTGTATACACCTTCAAATATTCTTACAACTATACTGTAGTTGTAAGAATATTTGAAGGTGACCGGATGAGGAGAACGTCTGAAAAAGATAACTGGTTGTTTTCTTCTATTTCCATAGTAAACTTTATATGATGATGCAAGGAATTAATACTGTTTAAAAGAGAAAGTAAAGAGTTTTTGCTGTGAGGCCAAATAGTAAAGATGTCATCTATATATCTTACCCAAAAGGATGGTTGAGGGAAAATAGATGAGAAGAGGACTTTTTCTAAATGTTCCAAATAAAAGTTGGCTAAAGCAGGAAAAAGAGGACTTCCCATGGCCGTTCCTTCTACTTGGCGGTAAAATTTATTGACATACGAAATATCCAGAATGTATTTACGAAATCGAATAGTTTTATAATGTCTTGAGGAAAGATGTCAGCAAGTAATTTTAAAGTTTCCTTGAGAGGTACATTGGCATATAAAGATTCTATATCAAAGCTAACCATAAGATCTGTAGGTTGTAATGAGACATTTTTTAATTTTTCTAAGAAATCTGAGGAGTTTTTTTAAAAAGAATTAGAGTTGCCAATGTATGATTTCAATAATTTAGCTAGATATTTGGCTATACAGTAAGTAGGAGAATCAATATAATCTACTATTGGACGAAGAGGATAGTCAATCTTATGGATTTTTGGAAGGCCATAAAATCTAGGAGGTCTTGCAAAATGAGTTTTAAATCTTTCAATCATGTCTTTATCTAAACTGATGACTTCATCTAAGAGAGAATTTAATTTCTTTAGTTGTCTGTTGGTTGGATTATAATCAATTTCTTGATATGTGGAGCAATCTCAAAGCAAAAGAGAAAGTTTTCTTCTGTAATTTGCTGAGTCCATAACTACTATTGCTTTTCCTTTGTCAGCTTTGGTGATAATGAGGTGATTATTTTTTCTCAAGAACTGTAAAGATTTCATTTCAGTAGGAGATATGTTGGAAGGAGGAAGTTTGGCCTTAAGTAGAGAAGAAGCGACTTCTAGGCGAGGAGCATTAGTTTCATCACTAGTTAGATGATTGAGATTCCTTTCAATGTTAACTAGGAAATCTAGATATGGTATCTTATTTGGAAACAATAGAAAAATCATGTCCTTTTTTCAGGATGAGGGTTTCACTTTCAGTCAAAGGATGTCCGGATATATTGACAATCCAATTATCTGGAGTTATGAAGGGCTTGAATTGTCTAGACGAAAGAGCTTCGTATTTACGGTTAAGATGTTGACTTAGTTTATTATAAGCATGTTGAGTAGAACGTTTAGCCACATTTAGAACTATGTGAGAAAGATGTGGATCCAAATTTGTGGAAATATATGTGCGCAGATCAGAAATGTAATGGCTGTGAATAACAAGGTCACATTTATCAGCTTTAAGTTGATTACGGATTAGAGATAAACTAGTGTTCCGGTAAATATTATGAGCTCCAGGAGATTTTATTTGTTTCTTTAATCTTAGCGAAATTGGGAATAATCTTGTTGTCGTGGCACTTTTTTAAGAAATTGATCTTTGCTCGTAACCTACCTTGTATAACTGAAAGTTTTCCTAATTTACTGGTTAGTTTGGTAGTATTTTCCCCGTGAAGGATAAAAATTTGCTGTTTTAAGGATACTTGTGACATAAGACTGAATAATAAATGCACGTAAACACAAGAAATATATTTAATTAACGAAATATTTCGGTCTGGAAATTGTAGACCATCTTCAGTGGTATTACAAGAACAGTTTATTCCCAACAACAAGATTATTCCCAATTTCGCTAAGATTAAAGAAACCATAAAATCTCCTGGAGCTCATAATATTTACCAGAACACTAGTTTATCTCTAATCTGTAATCAACTTAAAGCTGCTAAACGTGACCTTGCTATTCACAGTCATCACATTTCTGATCTGCGCACCTATATTTCCACAAATTTGGATCCACATTTTTCTCACATAGTTCTAAATGTGGCTAAACGTTTTACTCAACGTACTTATAATAAACTAAGTCAACATCTTAGCCGTAAATATGAAGCTCTTTCATCTAGACAATCTAAGCCCTTCATAACTCCAGATAATTGGATTGTCAATAGGACATGGATTTTCTATTGTTCCAAATAAGATACCATATCTAGATTTCCTAGTTAACATTGAAAGGAATCTCAATCATCTAACTAGTGATGAAGCTAATGCTCTTCGCCTAGAAGTCACTTCTTCTCTACTTAAGGCCAAACTTCCTCCTTACAACATATCTCCTTCTGAAATGAAATCTTTACAGTCCTTGAGAAAAAATAATCACCTCATTATCACCAAAGCTGACAAAGGAAAAGCAACAGTAGTTATGGACTCAGCAAATTACAGAAGAAAACTTTCTCTTTTGCTTCAAGATCACTCCACATATCAAGAAATTGATTATAATCCAACTAACAGACAACTAAAGAAATTAAATTCTCTCTTAGACGAAGTCATCAGTTTAGATAAAGACACGATTGAAAGACTTAAAACTCATTTTACAAGACCTCCTAGATTTTATGGCCTTCCAAAAATCCATAAGATTGACTATCCTCTTCGTCCAATAGTAGATTGTATTGATTCTCTTACTTACTGTATAGCCAAATATCTAACTAAATTATTGAAATCTTACATTGGCAACTCTAATTCTTTTTTTAAAAAACTCCTCAGATTTCTTAGAAAAATTAAAAAATGTCTCATTACAACCTACAGATCTTATGATTAGCTTTGATATAGAATCTTTATATACCAATGTACCTCTCAAGGAAACTTTAAAATTACTTGCTGACATCTTTCCTCAAGACATTATGAAACTATTCGATTTCGTGATACATTCTGGATATTTCGTATGTCAAAATAAATTTTACAACCAAGTAGAAGTAATGGCCAGAAGTCCTCTTTCTACTGCTTTAGCCAACTTTTATTTGGAACATTTAGAAAAAGTCCACTTCTCTTCTATTTTCCCTCAACCATCCTTTTGGGTAAGATATATAGATGACATCTTTACTATTTGGCCTCACAACAAAAACTCTTTACCTTCTTTTTTAAACAGTATTAATTCCTTGCATCATCATATAAAGTTTACTATGGAAATAGAAGAAAACAACCAGTTATCTTTTTCAGACTTTCTCCTCATCCGGTCACCTTCAAATATTCTTACAACTACAGTATACAGGAAACCAATGTTCACAGGTCATTATATTCTTAAAGAATCAGCCCATCATCCTTGTCAAAAAACAGGAATTATAAAATGCCTCATCAGAAGAGCCAAAACTAATTGTTCTACTTTTGATTATCTACAGAAAGAACTTTCTACTATCCAACAACACATGAAACTCGATGGTTTTTCTAAAAAAAAAGTACTCAACATCTTCTCAATTCTTATAATCCTCCACAAAACAACAAGGTTTCAATACGTCGAGTGCCTATTCCTTATATCTCCGGTATTTCAGAACCTATCGCAAGAATTTTAAAGAAATATGATTTAACAACTACGTATTCACCTATCAACAAATTGTCTTCTTATTTTCCTTCTCCTAAAGACAAACGCTCAACTTTATCTCTTCCTGGAGTTTATCAAATTCCTTGCAACTGTGAACTTTCCTATTTTGGACAGACTGGATGTTCTCTTGAAAAAAGAATCCAAGAACATCACTCCTCCATTCTTCACAACAAACCTGAAAAGTCTGGATTGGCTCAACACGGGATTGAAACTGACCACAGCATCTTTTGGTGCAGGACTCGCCTCTTACATAGATCCCGTTATAGGTTGGAACGTTTGTTCAAGGAAAGCGTGGAGGCCTTACTCCATCGTCCCAACCTGAATCGTAATGACTGTATATCTATATCAAAAATCTGGCAAAGTCTAATCAAGATTACTCGTTAATTTTTAATTTTTTTTTTCAATCATGTCTGTACTTCAAAATGTTCCGTTTTATATTTAATACTTAGTGATATAACATCACGCGCTGTGTTCTATTTTTAATGATCTATTGTTAGTATTCTAGCTTGTATTTTTTAAAACTGTTCTTATAATACCACTGAAGATAGTCTTCTATTTCCAGACTGATTTGGTTAATTAAATATATTTCTTGTGTTTACGTGCATTTATCATTCAGTCTTATGTCACAAGTATCCTTAAAGCAGCAAACATAAGTAGGAAATTTGTAAATCAAATAGCTGTATATTATCAACTTACAGAGAAGATAATAAACAACTTTGATATTCATCATTCTTAAAGAAAATAAAGAAAGGCCAACTTGATCCAGATAGGTCAGCATGGAAAAATCTTATGACACAGCTGGATGGTATGGTATATTAAAAGACTTCTTTTATCATGATCTTGAGCATAGCATCTTGCTGTGCTCTTAAAAAATCTTACTAATCAAACATTCAGAGTATACTAATAGTAGTAATAACAGTAATGTTGTAAATTTCTCCCCATAAAGGATAACAACTGCAAAATCTGATTCAGTTTTGTAACAAGAGCAGCTCATCGCAAATCTTTGATGCAACTTAGTTTCAAACCATCTAAGGATTTTGAATTTTTCTCCACTGCATCTAGGGTTTATCAGTTAACATGCAACTACCATCTTTCTTATTTTGGACAACCCCATTGCTTTGTGGAGAAGATTAATCTCTTAACTAATACATCTTCTGAGAGAATATTGACAAAATACCTATTTTATTTTTATTTTTTATTATGCCTTGCATATGACAGAGTGTCCAGACATGAGGTATGGAGGTGTATGAGGAAGAAGGGGGGTGTCGGAAAAGTACATGAGGTTGGTGAAAGAGATGTATGAGGGAGCGAAAACTCAGGTCAGGTCTAGTGTCGGCATGACAGAGGGGTCTCCATTGTCGTAGGTCTCCATCAGGGATCAACTCTGAGCCCCTACATCTTTGATCTGGTCATGGATGTACTAGTGGAGGACATCAAGAAGGAGGTGCCAGGGAGTATGATGTTTGTCGATGATATTGTTCTCTGCAAATCGTCCCGAGAGAAGCTTGAAAAGACCCTGGAAGAGTGGAGAAAGGTATTGGAGGAGAGAGGCATGAAAATTAACCGGGTAAAGACTGAATATATGTCAGCGAGGAGTGACTAGAATATGATCATACGACTCCAGGGTGAAAGGTTAACTTTAGGGAAGAAATTCAAGTACCTTGGGTTGGTTGTTGACAGGAATGGTGAGCTGGATGAAGAAATACAACACCGAATAACATGTGGCTGGATGAACTGGAGGAAGATAAGTGGAATCTTGAGAGAGTGAGTTGTAAGATGAAAGGAAAGCTGTATGAGATGGTGGTGAGGCTGGTGCGGAGACATGGCCTATAACAAAGGCACAGGAGAGGAAGATGGAGATGGCAGAGATGCGGATGTTGAGATGGATGATGGTGTGACAAAGAAGGACAGGATAAGGAATGACTACATCAGAGGGTCGATCAAGGTGAGACTGATCGGTAAGAAGGTACAAGAAAGCAGGCTGAGGTGGTTCGGTCATGTAGAGAAAAGGAGTGAGGAGTATGTTGGTAAATGAGTGGAGCATATGGAGGTGGATGAAAAGAGGCTGGCCTGAACTCAGATGGAGGGATAAGGTGGCAGAGGATCTTAGGGAGAAAGAATGAAGTCGGGAAGATACCCTGGACCAGAGAATCTGGAAAAAGATGATGGGAACGCCAATCCCGTTTAACACGGGATAAGGCATAGCGAGAGAAGAAGAAGATTATGCCTTAATGACACTTTATTTTTAATTACTAACAGGAATTTGATTCTCTAATGTATTTATAAGTGAATCGTTTTTCTATAAGAAATTTGTCCAAGTTCCCATGAGTGCAAAAAAAAAAAAAAAAAAATAATAATAATAATAAAATCTCATTTATTTATTTATTTTTTGAAGAGTTAATTCTTTCATGATAGGTTAAACAAAAAACATTTTCCTTTTTTCCATCTTTTTTTTTTTTTTTGGAATAGCATTTGAAAAATGATGGGAAGTAATCCTAGAAGGAGTTAGACTGGTTCTAGGATGACAACAAGTCTGATTGATTAGCATTATTATTATTATTAAACAAAGTATGCCTCCCACAATGTCTCTGACTCCATGGAGTCAGAGACATTGTGGGAGGCATACTATTACATACAAGGCTCAACCAAACTGATTCGGTGTGTCTACATTCACAACACACTAAGGCATTGCATTCCACTCACCAACCACTCTCCATGTAAAGAACCTGCTCCTCACTCCCCTGCTCATACCCTCCATATAGTTTCCAGAGACAGGGATGGCCTCTTGTTCTATTCTCAACCCTCCCATTCTGTGAAAAGTCTCTTCCATATCAACCTGATAAAAATCCCTGACTAACTTTTATGTCTCAATCATATTGTCCTCCTCCTATTCATGAGGCTCTGCAATTTACATTTTCTCAATCTGTCCACATTCCAGACACCACTGACCACCTTTGTGAATCTTCTTTGGACCCTTTCTAACATATCCTTGTCACCATGAAAACCTGGTGACCAAATATGTCACAATAATTCATATAAGGCCTGATGAAACTCTTATAATATAATGGTATCATAACCTCTTTTTTCTGCACATCAGGTCCACATCATTGCCATTATCCAATGTGATGTGTTCACAACTTGCAATGTGTCCCCCGAATTTCAGGTCCTTGTGCATCACCACCACTCCCAGATCGTTCATCTCCTCTCCCTTCTTTAAAGTAGTCCCCCCCCCCTCCAAGTGTGTACTTTGCATCCCATTGTTGCTTATCAAATTTCTTACACTTTGCAACATTGAATTGACAGTTCCACTTACATGCCCATTCATGCAATCTATTCAAGTCCTCCTGTAAGGCCACATCATCTGCTTCACTGCATTGCTCACCCAAATTTGCATAATTTGTAAACAGCTGCATATCACTAGTTAAACTCATCCCAATATCATTAATATACAAATTGAACAGCAGTGGACCCAAAACTGACTGCCGCGGCACACCACTAGTGATCTTTCTCTTCTGGGATACTGTACCTCCATATATAACTTTCTGATATCTATCTACCAGCAAGTCATGAATCCACCTCAGAAGTCTGTTATCCAATCCCATCCATTTCAGTTTATTTAACAGCTTGTCATGTTGCAGTCTATCAAAAGCATTTGCAATTGCATTTGCATTTCCAATCTCTCTAGTATCTTCATCGCAACTCCAGTATACAGATTGGCCTATAATTTGTAAGCATAGCCTTATTGCCACCTTTATGCAGTGGAACAAATTTACCTTTACACTTTCCAAGAAAGTGTAAAGTGCTATTGTAAAACTTGTTAAACAGGCATGCCAATGCTCCTGTCAATTCCCTGGAATATTTCCTTAGGATGCTTGGTGAATGTCATCAAATCCTATCACCTTATTGACTTATCCTATAATCCTTAATCCTATCAAGTTTATTTCCTTATATATCTCCTGCTCGCTCACAATTAAGCCATCCTCTTTATGTCCTCTACATTTGAGTTTCTCATGATTTCACATTGATGAGAATGAAACACCCTTATAAATTGATCACTGAATACCTTAAAAATGTCTTCTTAACATCATCTTCTCATAATCATCCTTCTACTTTCCACATACCTAAAAATCTCTCCAGGGTTTACTAATTTCTTCTCATATGGCACTTTTGTTGTCCTTACTGAGTAACTCTCCTGGTTTGCTCCCTATACTCTTCATGTAACTGATTATTACCATTATTCATTTTGTATTGCTTCCAAAGCACCTTCCAGATTTCATGCTTAATCCACTCATTCATCCATTTTGCCCCTACCTTTTTTGACCTTCAGATTTCATTTACACATTCATGCTGTTGTGTATTTCTTTGTCAGTACCCAAGCAACATTTGTTTCTTTACTGCTCAACTTCTCATTCCATGCTATCTCCTAGCATGTCATAATCACCAGCATTTTACTTCCACACACACACACACATATATATATATATATGCTTTCCCCACAGAAACATATAGCTAGCCACAATCCAAGTGATCACCTCATAATCACTCACCAACTGGAGGAAAGTGCAAAATCCTCTCTCTATGCTGTCGCCCTGTCCACCAGGCTCTCCCAATTTCTCTCTTCCTCTTGCATTCCCATTCTCTCTTCATCTTACACTATTTCCATTGTCAAGTACTTCAGTCTCTTCTGTACCCTGATCTTTCACTTCACCTCTTACTTCTGATCTCTTGCTTCCATCACACGCCTCACTTTCATCTGACAACAGTTTCTCCAGCTCACTTACTCCAAAGTCATTCACATGCAATCCATCACATCTGTATAATTCTATTCTTCCCTCAAATACATGCCATATATCCACAAACTGCACTCCCTTCTCCTCACATTGTTCTCTGTCTCAACTCATTGTTATATCTCTGCAACACACTGACAACCTTTCCCACTATGCTGTTATCTTTCATTCTCCTCAATAACCTCCTGATATCTGCCCTTACATTATCCTTATGTCCACTTAAATCATTTGTTCACACAACCACCACTCCATTATCTTGCTCATTCCCCCTCCTAGATAGTAGATCTTATGGACTCTCTCATTAACCAATCCTCCAACAGTGGAATCTCCATGCACTGCTATTCTCGAATCATTGGTCACCTCTTTTTCTCTTTTTTTTCTTTCTTTCTTCTTATTTTGCATCTTTCATTTGTTTCCACCAGTATAAACATTTAATATCATCTGCGTATTCCTCTTTTCATTTTGAATAACTCTTTTTTTTTTCAAATCTTGCATTTTGGCAATTTCACTCTGTTGCTCCTGTTGTCTCGCTACCCCCTCATTCTGTTGCAATTTTCCTCATTCCTACTCTTTTTCACTTCCATAAAGCATAAACTGCTTTAATGGATATGAAACTAGGCAAGGCTCCAGGTTTCGATGGTATTCATCCTGATTTCCTGCTAATGTCAGGCCAAAAAGCTTGACAGTGGTTGGCTTGCTTCTTTTCTGACCCTCCAGACTGGTAGACTTCTGAAGGAGTTTAAGAGGACAAAAATTATCCTCATCTTAAAACCAGGGAAAAACGAACAACAAACCAGAAAATTACCGACCAATCATCCTGCTTAGCACTTGTCATAAGTTAAAAAGGCTCATCCTCAAATAAAATTTCCCCTAAGATAATAGAACAATGGAACAGGCTGGATTTAGACATAAATGAAGCTGCTATGATCAGGATTTGTTACTCACCATACATATAGAGGCAGGCTACCAGTGATGCCCGAAATTCAACAGCTGTAGCTTTCGTAGACCTCACTGCAGCTTATGATACAGTCTGGAGGCAAGGTGCAATCTGCAAGTTATTCCACACGTCCCATGCAGAACGTTAGCTAAACTAATTGAAAACATGCTAAGCAACTGCCTGTTTTCCAAATGTTTATGATTGAGAACAGAAGTAAACAAAGAATACTGGATAATGGATTACCACAAATGTCAGTTCTGGCTCCCCTCCTTTTAAACTTATACAATGGAGATTTACCTACTACAGCCTTCAGAAAGTTTTGTTATGCTGATGTTCATGTGTCTGGTAGTCTAGCTACCAGACACATGAACTTTACTACAGTAGAAGATATCCTAACAAATGACCTTGCAGTCCTAGATGCATACTGCTGCAAATGGAGATTACACCCAATCCCTAGCAAAACAGAAGTTTCATGCTTCCACCTGAACAATAACACCAGGCTAACAAAGAACTAATGGTCTACTTCAACCACAAACTGCTATGCCACAACTGATTCTTGAAATATCTGGGCATCACTTTAGATAGAATACTGTCATAAGCTAAAACCATATCTCATTAACACAGCATGTAATCTAAAAACACAAAACAGTATACTGCAAAAACTCTGCAGAACAACTTGGGGTGCCTCAGCAGCAGCGCTTAGCTGCACTATTCTTAGTCTCATTTACTCTGCAGCTGAATACTGCTCACCTGTATGCTGAACAGTACCCATATGTACTTGGTTGGTGCTCATTTTAACACCACTATGCACCTTATTTCTGGAACTGTGAAATCAACCCCATCATACTGGCTTCCAGTGCTAAGCAACATCCCACGTCCACAGATCCAACTATCTTCTACTTGAATACAGCAAAATCATGGAAATCCAAGATTCCATGAATTAGTGGACCCAACACAGATGCCTTCGGGTTTTGACTGACCTTGGAAAACTTGGTCTACCCTTAGCAGAATCCGCACCAATAATGGCAGATGTGCAGACCACCTTTACAAATTGGGCATGATTGTCTCACCCAGGTGCGACTGTGGATCACCCTGCCAAACAGTTATATCACAGTAGAATCTGCCCAACGTGCATACCATGGAAACCTGTCAGACTTCATCCATGCTACACCAAGTGCAGTTGATTGGACCTAGACATACAGTTGTATAAATTAAAGATGCCAAGAAATTATATATTCTTGGTTTAATCCTTTATCCAAATGTAATCAAAGTTTTCACCTAAATTTTCAGGACCGGACAACTCGCATAAAGCGGCTAATGACTTCACGTCATTTGCCTTAGTATCCCATAATGCAAAGCACATAGCTACATAGCATTATACAGACATGTATAATGCTATGTATTATGGGATACTAACCCATAATAGTTCAGGTGCAAACTTTGTTTACTTACACATGGATAAAGAATTAAACCAAGAATATATAATTTCTTGGCATCTTTAATTTATAGTATAACTTAGTGGAAAAACTTCCAACAACTATTTCGAATCTAGAGTATTTTTAATAATAAGGTATGAGACCTTTTGGCTACACTATATGGAAATGACTTCCATATGCTAGTAGCTAAAGTCTGAATTGAAATGTTGTTTATGATAGCAAGAACCTTTATAAGGACTTTTTAACTTTTTCATCCTTCTTGGAAATTGGATAGCTACAATTCTAGGCAACTTATTTTTATTCAACATTATTTTTACTTTTGAAAGATGGGGGGGGCATCTTAAATTATGCAGCTTATAGAAAAAATGTAAGTTGGCAGTTTGAAATGTATTAAAATACACTGTAAATATTTGAACATAAATTAGGCCACAATAAAATTTAGTCCTCATAAAACTCGCATTAACCTCATCAGTCGCTGTTTATGACTGCATTGCACTCAACAAGAACAGAACTTTAGTGAAGTCATGTTGGTGCATACTTCACATACAGACCTGCATCAGCCAGCTCTGCAAGTCTGCCATTTTTTGGAGGATAAAAAATTTTGAGAAGTGATTTATATGGAATGCAAAATTGCATAAGTTTTTATGGTCAGAACTAAAAACGAAGAAATTCGAGAAGTATAAAGTTACAATGTAAACCTTAATTAAAATTTAATGCTTTTCTATCGGATAGCATTGACATGTGTGCGCATACGTGCACACACACACAAAACTCATCGTCATCAAATTCCTGATATGCACCCTCAAGGGATATACAGGATATGATAGTACTACATAAAAAATTTACATTATTACTAACTTCCTATCTAAAATTTTCCTCCAAATCAGTCTGTTACTTGTCAAGACTTCAACATTATGGGATCTTATATTTCTATCATCTAAGGCACTTTGTACCGTATCAATCAACCTATATCTTGGTCTTCCTCTGAATCATTTTCCTGCCAACCTGGCAGAGAACACTTGCTTTGCTAATCTTTCCTTGTCCATTCTGTTTAAGTGACCATCCCACCTGAGATTAGCTCTGCTAATGCATTCCTCAATGCTGCCAATGTCAGGTTCTTTCCCAATATCCTCGTTTTTAATATGATATTATCATTCATGCCATCTGTTCACGACTCTAATCTTTCTCAGGACTCTCATATCTGCATTCTCTAGTCTTTGGTCAAGTGTTTTACTTCCGACCCAGCTCTCAGATCCATAAGTTAAAACTGGTTTGAACACTGTCTTGTATACAGCTAATTTAGTGTTCCGACTAATTTCTCTCATTCCATATGAATTTATTCAATTGACTTCTACCATACTACCATACCAGCTTTGTTGATTCTGTTGTCTATTTCCATATTTAATTTACCATCTTCACTAAAAATCATGCCTAAGTTGCTGATTTTACTTGTTCCACAGGTTCTCCGTTCACAGAATAATTGACATTTTCAATGCTTCTGCCTATTTTCATTGTCTTTGTTTTTTTATTGCTGATCTTCATACCATATCTATTACAATAGTTATTCAATTTAGTCAGGGAATCTTGCAGACTTGTAGCTGATTTATTTAGAAGTATAACATCGTCTGCATAAAGCAAAGAGCTGACATTAACATCTCAAATTTTGATATCAGATTTAATACCACTTTCTTTCATAATGTGATCCATATAAATAATGAATAACAGGGGATAATGTACATCCTTCTCTCACACCAGATTTAACATTCAACCATCTTCCTGTACTTCCTTCAATTCTAACAGCTAACTTACAACTCAAATAAAGATTAAGTATTGCTTGATATATAATGCTCCATTGGCACAATATAACTGTAGCGTATTGAATAGCTTACCTCTTGGCACCTTGTCATATGCCTTTTCAAGAGCGACAAAACTTAAATACAGATCTTTGTTATATTCCCATGATATCTCAACTATCTGTCGTAAAGTGAAGGTCTGATCCTGACAGCCTCTATTTGGCCTGAATCCAGCTTGTTCTTCACTAAGCTTTTCTTCCACAATTCTTCTCAACTGTTTCTCAAGCATACATGCATAGATCTTGCCAGGAACACTCAGTAGAAATACCTCTGTAATTCTCACATTCAGTTTTATTTCCCTCTTTATATATGGGTACAATGAGACCTCTACTCCAATCATCGGGAATTCTTCCCTCTGTCCAGGCCTTCTGAACTATGCAGTGCAGCCACTGTAAGATTTTTATACCACGATACTTCAGCATTTCTGGTCGAATATCATCTACTCCTGCTGCCTTTCCACATTTCAAGCCTTTGATGACTTTTTCTACTTCAAGTATGAATATGTATTCCTAATTGTATGCCTATTGAGTGTTTTTTACCACTGAGCTATCACTGCTTGTTTCATTTAGCAATTGTTTGAAGTTATTACTCCATACTTCAAGGATATCTTTTTCTCCCGTTTTCATTTCACCTTTATCATCTCTAACTCCTTTTACAGCATTTCTTTCCTCTATTTCTAAGCTTCTTCATCAACCTCCAGAATATTTTGCCACTTTCTTTGTATTTATTCGACTACTATGCCCAGATCTGGTCACCTAGGTTTCTTCTTGATGGGGAGGAGGTGGAGAGGATCCAGAGGCGTGTGACCAAGATGATATCACGTCTATGGAATGAACCTTATGAGAACAGATTGAAGATTTGTGGGTTGCAGAAATTAGTTGATAGGTGGAAAAGGAGAGATATGATTGAGACATTCAAATTACTAAAGGGGTTTCTATAGGATTCAGGGGATATTTTTGAGATCAGGACTGGTGGTGGGAGCACTAGGGGACACCTGTGGAAGCTGGGCAAGAGTGTGGTTAGCAAGGGTATTAGAGCTGGGTTCTTTACTTTTAGAGTGGTAAATGAGTGGAATAAGCAGAATGAGTCTGTTGTGGGTGCTATGAAGGTGAGTGAGTTCAAGGCAAGGTACAATAGATACTGTGATAATATCGCATAGTTGTGTGGACATGATGTTTAGGGCCTCCCTTGATGAGTCTAAGGACTCCCTGGAGGCGCCCATAATAATGATAATAATTATTATTTTCTGTTTTTGCCAAAGTCCTCCCATGACTTGTGTTTAGCTAGTTTTACACAGTGTTTAGCTTTCTTACATTTGTCTCTGTATTCTCTAAGAGCACAAGCTGACTTATTTGCCAGAAACTTTTGATATGCTTTCTTCTTTTCTTTCACTGCCTCTTTAACTTCCTGTGCCCACCATGGAGCTCTGATTTTTCTATCCTTGCAGACAACCTCACCACATGCCTCTCTGGCTGAATCAATCAGGGTTTTCTTCAAGGCTTGCCACTAAATCTCCAAGGTTTGGTTCCTGTTCTCAAACTGTTTAATTTTTTCTTCAATAATCTTTGTAGTTTATTATTTTAACGGTATAATAGAACACAGAAACTAAGTAAATAATTAATTTATTAACTTGATGCTGATATTTCGCTGGTATTATAACCAGCGTCTTCAGAGCACAAAAACACTGTTTGTCACAATACGCGAGACTAAAACAACATGGTGTACTTAAACAAAATTGTAGCAGCAACACAAAGACTAGAGTCCTGATTTTGCCGCTATCATATATTACTAGAGTCCTAGAAAAGTGCTAGTTTTTTCTTAATATGACTGTCTCCCAGATCTTCGGCAAGTTAATACAGCCATATTTGTTGAGATTTGGAGTGTGTTTTAGAGCTTCTGTCGCCTCTAAGAACAATCTCTCTGATTTATACGGGTTTCTAACTTGCCGAAGATCTAGGAGACAGTCATATTAAGAAAAAACTAGCACTTTTCTAGGACTCTAGTAATATATGATAGCTTTTTTTTTTTTTTTTCAGATAGAGGGTGCCAAAATCAGGACTCTAGTCTTTGTGTTGCTGCTACAATTTTGTTTAAGTACACCATGTTGTTTTAGTCTCGCGTATTCTGACAAACAGTGTTTTTGTGCTCTGAAGATGCTGGTTATAATACCAGCGAAATATCAGCATCAAGTTAATAAATTAATTATTTACTTAGTTTCTGTGTTCTATTATACCGTTAAAATAATAAACAACATGTTCGACGAACACATAAGTCTGTCCACACATTCAATAATCTTTGTATATTTTAGTCTACAGTTCACATCTGAGAGCTGCTCAATTTACACTCTGGTGTTCTGTTTGATAGTGATGATTTGTTTGATAGATTTGTCTGGTATCCTGTTGATAGTGATGTTTTCTCCAACCAGGGAGAAAACATCACTATCAACAATAACATAGCCAATGAGACTTTTCTTATTCCTTGCCTCTTCTCTCCATGTGAATTTGTGCACATTTTTATGTTGGAACATGGTGTTAGTAATAATTAGTCCATGTCCTGAGCAGAAATCCAACAGGTATTTGCCATTATTATTAGCTTTGCTCTTTTCTCCAAATTTTTCTGAAATATTTTTGTATGTCTGATAATCATTTCCTACTCTGCTATTTAGATCCCCAACAAGGACCAATTTTTCATTGTGTCAGTTGCTTTTTCTAAAGCCTCAAAAAATTCCTCCACTTCTACCTTAGTAGAACCTTCTGTGGGACCATAGGCACAAATAAGTCTCATTGTCCAGTTCCCCATTCTCATATTTGCCCACATTACTCTACTTGAGACTGACTGCCATTCAAGAAGATTAGCCTCGTATTTTGTGTTGAATACTATGTCTACTCCTTCTTTTCCTTGATTGTCATTGCCTGAATATAACATTTTGTATTTATTGCTCAGAAAGATCTCAGAGGTTTTTGTCTTTTTTTGTTTCAGTCACCCCTATTATGTCGATCTGGTACTTATCTAATTCCTCAGCTAGGTCCATTCAGGCTTTTTATGTCGATAGTACCGATCTTTAACTCTGGTGATGTTGAGTTGGGGTGTGTTTTCAGATTTGTTCCAGTAGTTGACTTTTCGCTGTTCGCCCTAGTTCCCTGGCAAAAATAACGGGGGCCTTGTTTAACCGGGGACACCCCAGCCGGCATGAAATTTTGTCAAGTTGTACCATCATTTTGTATTTTGGTTTAAGCCAGTAAGAATACAATTTCGTTGGCTAAATTCCAAATTGTGAACCCATCCTCGTTCGTTCAGTATCCAGGTAGATACCCAACAAGGTGCACCACGAGAAGGTGAGGATTGGACATTAGGTCAGAAGCCCTGGTCGGTTCTCTGCATTCCTTTAAAAGCTATGTGAAGGTCTGCTCTCAGTTATACAGCTTTGACCCTTAAGCACCCCCATACAAAACTGATTGTGTAAAATCACAAAGCATATTTCTGTTACTTCCTATCTGCAAAATGATGTAAACCTATAGTACATTAGTGCTGTGGGAGGGGAGGGCTAGAGATTTTTTATTGTATTTTTTGTATTTCTTTATTTAATTATTTTTATAATTCTGAAACCCTACTCTAGTGACCAAATATGGAACTTGTACAAGCCACTTCCTACCTCCAGTAATGAGGGGCAGCAGTCACACTCATCAGTGATGCAATTCATCTCCCATCTAAAGATGGATGTTTGATTGTCTTTAAGTGAGAGATATGTATCAAAAATAAATGTGTTTATTTTTGTGGCACAATTCAAACCCTCAGCCTGTTGGTTAGGGAATAGATACACTTACCACTCAACCAACCAGGCCAGCAAAAAATTGGTTTCACAGTATGCTCATAAATAAATTTTATTTCCTTTAAAACTTGGTTTGTGATGTGAGCGTTGTTGGAAGGTTTACAGTTGGTACCATAAAATTGCTATGTTGTAGGATATGCACAGTTGTCCAGAACATGATTTGTAGAATTTGATAGGGTTATGATTTCTTGCACTCTAAGCTCTGGTTCTGATCTGTGTTACAAGAATTCCATATTACACTGCCATCTTCAGACTTGATATTTGAGATAATACTCATGTAAATGCATTCTACAAGCACAAATGCATCAGAGTAACATGAATCATTACTCCACTCAAACCAGTTTTTATATGGCTAGGTTCTGTGTGCTTTGGTCATTGCCAGTTCATGTGAATTCATTGTTAGCAAAGTGAAAATGCTTATTGGATTGCATGCAGCTTCCAACACAGGTTTTCTAGAATCTGATATCAAAATGAGATCACCAGCTTTCTTAAGAGCGTTGTACTGTGGGCTTGCCATCAGCTGTGGATCTGAGGATGCTTAATGAAATAACTTCCATCATTCTCTTATTCTCCTTCCTATTTAAAAGTAAGGAGCTGCTGAGTATAACATCTATTCACATTCCATCTTCAAATGTGCTGAGGCACTGCCATCACTACCTTTTTCATGACATACATCTCTGGAACAGCATTTCTCTATAGTTTAATCTGTTCAGGAATGTCATTACGTTCCCCCTTTTTTTTTTTTAACCAATTGCTGTTTCTCAAGGGCTCACATTGGTGAGTATGGGCATAGCAATCCTAAGACTCTTGAGCTAGACCAGATATTACTTCCTACAATATACATATTTGCCATATTATATCTATAGACTTCTACATATTACTGCTTCCACTATTCTACTAAAAGAGGCAAACCTAGTTTTCCTAAAGTGGCAACCACCACTAGAATACCTGTTATCATGCTAGTTTTGACAGAGAAATAAATGTAATTTCAAGTCTTAAGTCTAAACTGGAAAGAAAACATGGTAAAGATCACAAATTGGAAAAGGTTGAGAAATTTGAAAAAAAAACAAATGTGATGAATGATGCCACATAGAACATTAGAAGCCTAGCATATAAAGAAGTGAAATTAGATAAAATTTAAAATGAGGAAAACATACAAATCACCATTCTTACAGAAAAAAAAACAAAACTGTCATGTCATATTTACACTATCTACCAGTAATTGTTTGGACACCCCTGTTATTTGAAAGTTTATTTTTCACTTGGTTAGAATATAATAAATTTAGTTTAATCCTTTATCCAAGTGTGAGCAAACAAAGTTTGCGTCTGAAGTATCTTCAGGACTGGGGTAAGGTGGTGCAACACCAGGGTGACTCCTTGCAAAGGTGGAGCAAGATACTATCACTCCTATCTCATTATCTCCCATAATGCAAACCCATCTCCTTGCGGATATGTCTAATGTTATGCATTAAGGGAAGGGCCACTACCCAGACTAGTTTCACAAAAGGTGGCACACCATTTGGAAACTCCTATAGGTAGAGATGACTTTGCTAATGCTTCTGGCTGGTATCTCCACTTGGGCCTGGCTCCCACTGAAGAGACCTCAATAAAGGTCGAAACTAGTCTGGGTAGTGGCCCTTCCCTTAATGCATAACATTAGACATATCTGCAAGGAGATGTGTTTTGCATTATGGGAGATACTGAGATAGGAATACTAGTAGCTTGCTCCACCTTTGCAAGGAGTCGTCCTGGTGTTGCACCACCTTACCCCAGTCCTGCAGATACTTTCAGGCGCAAACTTTGTTTGCTCACACTTGGATAAAGGATTAAACTAAATTTATTATATTCTAACCAAGTGAAAAATAAACTTTAAACATCTTTCTCTAAATCCAGAGTAATTTATTAAAAAGGTGGCACACCATTTGGCAACTCCTATAGGTAGAGATGACTTTGCTAACGCTTCTGGCTGGTATCTCCACTTGGGCCTGGCTCCCACTGAAGAGACCTCAATAAAGGTCGAAACTAGTCTGGGTAGTGGCCCTTCCCTTAATGCATAACATTAGACATATCTGCAAGGAGATGTGTTTTGCATTATGGGAGATACTGAGATAGGAATACTAGTAGCTTGCTCCACCTTTGCAAGGAGTCGTCCTGGTGTTGCACCACCTTACCCCAGTCCTGAAGATAGTTTCAGGTGCAAACTTTGTTTGTTCATACTTGGATAAAGGATTAATCTAAATTTATTATAACCCCTGTTATTTGAAGATATGGAACATTCCAATTTTATTAATAACATAAAAACTATTGTACAGATAGTAGGAAGCAGTATTTCATCGTTTTTATTATTTATTATAGAGTAACCAAGTGGAGAAAAAAAAAAACTTCCAACATCTTTCTCTAAATCCAGAATAATTTAATAATAAGGTGGTTCACCTTTTGGTAACTCGTATAGGTAAATATGACTTCTCCATTGCTTCTACCTTAGTATCACCACTTCTGGGTCTGGCTCCCACTGACAAGACCTCAATAAAGGTCGAAACCGGTCTGGGTAGTGGCCCTTCCCTTAATGCATAGCATTATACATGTCTCCAAGGAGATGTGTTTTGCATTATGGGAGATACTGAGACAAGGAATGATGAGAGCTTGGTCCACCTTTACTACTAGTTGCCCCAGTCCTGAAGATACTTCAGGCGCAAACTTTGTTTGCTTATACTTGGATAAAGGATTAAACTAAATTTATTAAATATCCAATTGTCTCGTGAATTTTCCAGAGCACTCCATTGAGGGATCATTATCCGTAAAATAACTTCCTAACTTTCTTGCCAAGTCCAATTCTTCTGCTAATTTCTTTAAACTGAATTCGTTAATGGATTCATCACAATTAGAATCTTCGGCAGAACTTTCCCTGCCATTTGGTTCGACGTCATCTATTAATTGTACCAGTTTCTCCTCATTTAAATCTATTTCCCCATCAATTAATTCACTCATTTTTTTTCAACCATATTGCAGAAGCCCTCTAAGTGGCCATACTATAAAAATAAAATTTTTACATAAAGTATTATATATTGTATGTAACTCACCAGAAAATAAAGTGCTCAGCTTGTGATTAACACACATGATTTTTAATTCGCTTTCCTGGCAGAAAATTAACACAATTTTCAACAATAAACACTTTATATGGTAAACAATTGACGCAATACAATACAATGCGCAATACAAATTTGCAGACACAAATTTAACGAAGATAAAATTTGATTTTTAAGTCCCATGGTGAAAAATATATGAAAAGATAAAGGGTTACTACAATTTGTAGATTGCATTATATCGAAACCACATTGTATAAGTACCACGTTATACAAGGGTTGCCTGTATGTGTGAAAGCTGGTGATTTGGATCAAAACAGATCATAGATCAAAACAGAAATAACCCATTATTTATGCTGCAGTGAAAGACTCATCAAGGGAGACCTACACTAACCCTTATACACACAATACCCATTGTACCTCTCCTTAAACTTGTTCACTGTCAAAGCACACAGCTAATTCTTTCTGGTGATCCATTCCACTTGCTTCACACTCTTCAATCAAAAAAATCTAGTCTGCACATCCTTACTAATTACTCTCATACACAACTTTCAGGGGGGGGGGGTGACTTCTAGTTCTGTTTGTCATATGTTGAAAAATTTCTTTTGCATCAGTTTTATAAAATCCTTTTAATATCTTCAAAGTTTTTATCATGTCCCCTGTTTTCGGCCCATCAACCAAACTCTATTCGACATATGAGAAATGTATCATCATAGGGAACATTCCAAAGAGCTGTCACCAACTTAGTCACTTGTCTCATCCTTTCTGCCACTACCTGATCCCCAAAAAACCAAAGTGTCCAATTCTGTGCACAGTAGTGATGAGTTCATTTAAAAATTGAGACGTAAGAGGAAGAATGTCTTTATTTGTAAAATTTTCAGCTAAGTTTCATAGCCATTGTCAATACAATTATAGAACATACACACACACACAAAAAAAATGAGTTGAAAGCATGTGATATTATGTACACTATTGGCTGCAGGAGAATAGCTCCATCTGCATTAATAGATATTCAGAATAAATTATAATAAAATAATTTAAGTAATAAATTATTTTTAAATGTAACCAAAAATTTAATTACAAATAAGGATCACATGAATGGTGAGTATTAGTCAATATAACTTCCCCCAAGTGAGTAAGCTGTAGGCACTCACTTTTGTTCAGGCTTGGATTGTGAATATGTGTCCACAGCTTTCTTTGTAGAGTCTTTACAGAAGATAATAATAAATTTAGTTGAATCCTTTATCCAAGTGTGAGCAAACAAAGTTTGCGCCTGAAAGTATCTTCAGGACTGGGTAAAGTGGTACAATAACAGGCAACTCGTTGCAAAGGTGGAGCAAGCTAACATCACTCCTATCTCAGTATCTCCCATAATGTAATGCAAAACACATCTCCTTGTGGATATGTATAATGTTATTCATTAAGGGAAGGGCCACTACCCAAACTAGTTTCGACCTTTATTGAGGTCTCCTCAGTGGGAGCCAGGCCTAAGTGGATATACCAGGCAGAAGCATTAGCAAGTCATCTCTACCGATAGTTGTTGCCAAACGGTGTGCCACATTTTTATTAAATTACTCTGGATTTGGAGAAAGATGTTGAAAGTTTATTTTTCACTTGGTTAGACTAATCTTTATTTAGTTTAATCTTTATCCAAGTGTGAGCAAACAAAGTTTGCTCCTGAAAGTATCTTCAGGACTGGGGTAAAATGGTACAACACTGGGAAACTCGTTGCAAAGGTGGTGCAAGCTAACATTACTCCTATCTCAGTATCTCCCATAATGCAAAACACATCTCCTTGCAGATATGTATAATGTTATGCATTAAGGGAAGGACCACTACCCAGACATCACATTAAAAACTTAAAAATTTTTGCATGTTATAGGCCTGATAAATAGAGTTCTTAATCCTAATATCATACAAAAAGAAACACACTTAAACATATTCAATACTTTAGCAGTACCTAAACTATTATATGGTAGAGAAATTTGGGCAATAAATAAACAAGGAATTAAAAAAAGGAAAATTCATGAGAAGAATTGCAAAATACACATTATTGGACCAAAAAAAAAAAAAAAAGAAGATATTTTAAATGAACTCAAAATAAAATCAATAGAAGAAAAACTAAATAAATATAAAGAAAATTAGAGAGAACTTATAAACCAAATTGCCAACACCCAATATCCTAAACAGTTAATAAAATTTAAGCCAATTAGGAAGAGAAAGCCTGGTAGACCTCAAAAGAAGCTGTTGGATTAAAAATGAGACCAGAACAGATCTTAACCCTCTCATGCATGAATTTTTATATTCATTTATAACAAATTATAATGATAATACAGTACCATTTAATCTTATAATATTATCATGAATTCATTAATTTTGCTAAATGTGTGCCCTGTATATGTTAAAAATGATGTCCTCAGATGAGGACATCATTTTTATGTGTCGTCATATGAGGACACATAATATGTCCTCATATGAGGCCCTTATACATGAGAGGGTTAAGGTCTGTATCCATTAGCATTATGATGAAGCCGACCAATTGTCCACATATAGCATAGCTATAGGTTTTGCAAGTTTTCATCTGTAGGGTTACTTAAAAACATCATTTGACATGTAAGCCCAAAACAATTTGAGTGCAAACTGCTGTTCTCCTGCATATACCACAAAATTTGCATTTTGTGTACTTGCATCTAGTTTCTTGCAATTGTGGGTGTTCCATGACTAGGTAGAATAAGATAGATTTTAAAAGTCCAGTAAACTATAGCTGCCTCTCATGATAAATATGGCAGGTAGCTATAGATTATTGGAACTAGTTAAAATTATTTTTCCCTTTTATCATATTTTACTGTATTTCTCTATATTATTGTTGTTATGATAACAATAATAATAAAAAGGTTAAAACAATTATTATTTTAACTTCTTTTTTTTTTTTTATTCTAGCAGAATGTCCTTATCACATTTTGGATCTTGTATGGTCAAAGCTTGATGGTTATCCATGGTGGCCAAGTATAGTATGTAATCATCCCACTGAAGGAATTTACCATAAGGCTGGTAAACAGGCTTCTCAGTTGCACGTTCAGTTTTTTGATGATCCTGTATCTAGAGCTTGGGTGAAATTGAAGTGAGTATAATTCATGAGAATTGCAAAATACACATTATTAGACCAAAAAAAAAAAAAAGATATTTTAAAATAACTCAGAATTTTTCAAAAGAAGAAAAACTAAACAAATATAAACAAAATTGGATAGTGTGCCCAAAGTGAATCAGAAAATTTGATGATTCAAAGTGCTTCTGCTATATGGTCTTAAATTCTCAGTTTAGTTTGCTATGAAAACACACACACACATGCAAATTAAGTTTCTTTAACTTCATGTTGGAGGCTTAATGGATTTTTTACAACACTCAAAAAGAATTAAAATAGAATTTAATACTTCCTATATTTCGTCCTAGTCACTAGGACATCAACGGGGATTACAAAACCAATTAATGTAACATGCACACACAAATCTTACAATACTAAGCCCAACCACGTGGGTGACACCAAAGTCCTATCTAGGTGGAGCGCCCTCTAAGGGCGGTAGTAGGTGGCCTGGAATGTAATGTGGGACCTCTGGTGATGAGTGCTTCCCAAATCTTTGGAAGCTTAATGCAACCGTATTTATTAAGATTTGGTTGGTTTCTGAGAGCTGCTGCTGCTGCTTTTAAGAAAAGTCTCTCTTTCTTGAATTTGCTGTGGTGGAGCATGGTGGTTTTCTTCCATGATACTCTGTGGGTAGTGTCCAAAACATGGTCAGCCAAGCCTGAATGGCCATAGTTGTGTTTACAGATGTAAGACTTGTGTTCCTCCAGGTGGATGGATGCTGATCTGCCTGTCTGTCCAAAGTACGCCAGCTTACAGGAACAGGGTACTTTGTAAACTCCAAAGCGAGAGAGAGGAGGGAGCTGATCTTTCGTAGAATGGATAAGGGTAGCAAGTTTCTTTAAATTTCATCACTTTTAATTATACCATTTTTATCATCACTATCAACAATGCTGTTTACACTTTTTTTAATTAAAAAATATAAAAAAAATTCCAAAAATAATTAATTTCATCAATTTTGTTTTCTGTTTTGATTCTTTTTCTACAGAGAAAAAAAGGGCTTATCTATTAACTGAAACTTTTGTTCTATTTTCAAAATTTTCACAAATTTTTTTAATAGCAAAATTCAATTAGTTAATTATATAATTCAGCATTATCAGTAATTTAATAATTTACAATAGACTACTGTTTCTCCTGTCCAGTTTTACCAAGGTTGGGTTCCATAATATCAAATCAAAAACAGATCTCACATTTTCAATTTCTTTTACTTATAATTTCACCCTCTATTTTCTTTAATGTATTATTTTCCTATTTTTTTAGTCATCATATACTTTTGTTCTAGCCTGCTAACAAAATAATTGAATGAAAAGGCTTTGAATAAGTCTCTTCCTTGTTTATATTTGGAATAAGATTCATAAAAATATTTGCATAGTTTGTCACTTTCATTTATGTAGTGTTAAAATATCATGGATTTATCAGGATGTGATATATGTAGTCAAAAATTTCCACCCTAGGCTAGTGATTGTAGCTAAATTTCGTAGTAAAGTTTTACTACCCTTAGTCTATAATAAGAATTGGATGTTGACTAGCAGCTATTCATGTTTTTACAGGATTATGTGAAAGTGTAGTAATGATGGTGTTATACCCTGATAAGTTAAGAATGTTAATATTCCACTTATCATGGTTTAACGAGCAAAGAAGTAAAAACCCAGTAGAATAATTAAGTAAACATGCTTGTTTCTAAGTAGGTATCATTGTAAACTTTAGAAAATATTGAATACATTGATTTAAGAAGAAAGAAATAATTAATTAGCTCAATAGAAAAATTTAATGTAAAATAAATATAGAGGGGAATTAGATGAATATGTATAAAGGAAATTTGCCAGAGGCAAAGTGTAAATTAAGAGAGTTATCGTTTTGTGTCAATGTTAAATTTGATGTAAGGATAATTTGTGGAAGAAACACTAGAATGTATTCTGTGTGAAAGATAGTCCAAGGTTCAAGGACATGCTGACGATTGCCCCCGGCTGTCGTGTGCTTGGCACATGGAGTGAACAAGCAGGGAGAGAACAGACGTTGTGAGGTCATGTGACATAGTAAATGAAGGTGCCAGGTGAACAGCGGAGTTTGCAGTATTTACAGATAGGGTGAATGTATAAAAGGGTTAGGAATCCCCCAAGGCTCTCTTGGTCTTTCGTCGTGTGGAAGTTCTCACGTTTCCTCGAGTAGTGAAGGTTTAACCTGGTGCTGGTTCGGGAATGGCCGAATGATACCTAAAGACTAGGACGATGTTACAGCAGGTAACCCTGTCCTAGATTCCCTGAAAGTAACGGCAGACCATGCTGTTGAAAGGTCAGCGGAAGCACGCATCCCAAAGTCTAAGCTGATAATCACTATAAAGTCTTGACCCAAGGTAGATTGAGGGAACCAAGGAAATGTCTTAATGAAGCAGAAGATAGGCTAAAGCAGATGCAGACGGATAGGAGTACCATCGAGTAGAGATAAGTAAAATTTGTTATTTATGTGAATGCAATCTGAATGTGTACTGATATGTGAAGATTTATCAGTGAAGGACTCAGATACAATTTAAGGTCAGGACTATAGCGTGTGTGTTTTATAGGAGGTCATGAGTGAATGGTTACTAACTGAATTTGAATCTATGTATGTTTGAAATTGTTAGTATAGAAATTAAATAATGGAATTTAGTAGTAATCTAGATGATATAGATTCATTTACTTTTGTGTGAATTATTTATAAAAAAAAATGTGTTCAGAGATCAAATCTGATGAAGTAAAGCTTATTAATTGATTTAATTAGAATTTGACTTATTTAGAATATTGAATATTCATGTATATTAAACTGTAAATTTAGAAACAAATAAACCTTGTTTGACTTTAACTAAATATATGAGTCTGTGTATAGAATTCGATACACCGCTTGTGAAACTCATTACGGATCTGAGCGGGAGTTTAATTGAATAATGTTGAGGACACGGCTGCAACCCTAGGTCACATCAATATATCTTCTAACTTACTTCTTGATTGGGTTATTATCTTTAATCTAATAATTCTAAGTGGTGCAGTCTAAAAATATAAATTTCTTGGGATTTTAAGAGAGGTAAGATTTGAGGACTCTGTCACAAATGAAATTTGGCTCTACCTCTGAGGCTATTTCTTTGTGTGATAGAGATGCCACGTGACCCATGTAGAAGACACCTCACTTATAGCGGCCTGATATAATGATTCAAGGAATAATAATGAAAGGGGACACAACAATGGTGACTAGTTCAGCAAACCACACCTGGATAAATATCTACAAGGCATAAGGCAGAAATAGATTTATGAGAAAGTGATTGGAGTGACAGAGAGAGGATTATCTTTTAACCAGATTGTCCTCACCCTTCTAGATAGTATAAGTATTTTAGGGAGGTTTTGGCACATCACTTCAAATGTCCTAATGTTGGGCAGATTTGGGATTTATATTATTTGCAGTTATACAGATGTGAAGTAATCTTGATGGAAAATAAATAACAAGATGTTCTATATAAACAAAAATGTAGACATGGTTATGATTTTAGTTACCAAGAGAAGAGCTGACATTCCCAGTATATTTAGGAAAGGAGATCTTTTTGAAATGGTGCTGGTAAGATAATGGAGATTTTGTCTGGTATGCTGGTGACTAGGTATGATTTGTTAGTCATTATTAGCAAAAAAATACTTCAACATTTCTTGATCAGTGGGATAGGATGCCTGTTTAAATAGAAAACATGATGTTTTCGATGCAAATAACTTAATTGTTTGACTGTTTGTGTCACAGAAAATTAAACTTCAGAAATTGAAGTGGTTATCAAAATTTGATGAGTGATAAAGACAGGCAACAAAGTATGCTGATGAAATTTTGAGCCACAGCAGATCTTAGAGAGGAGATTTTGGGTTGTTTGGCATTCTCTGAAATGGAATGGGAGGTTTGATAGATTCACAAGTATGCTAAAGGAATTGTGTAAAATATATGTAGCTCGGATAGTTTAGACAGACATAGTTGAGGCTGCCACTTAAGTTTCTGTGAAAAATGGTCGGTCTGGTTTAGGTGCCTGTAAGTGGTGGTGTGCGCATCATTTATGTCTACACTGGAGGTTGGTTGGTCAACCTATAGTACATTAGTACCATGTATGGGAAGTGGGTTGGGAAAGGAGAATTTGTTTACATTTGATTTGAATTGGTTCTGTTTGTTTCCAGGTGTACTGTGAAGGGATGTTGTGCAGCAGCCGCACATGTTCCAATGAGTAGTACTGAGCGGAGGAATTATTGATGTTATTTCGGATGAGCATTTCCCATGGAAATATTTGTAGAATATACTTACTACAGAGACCATACGTCTGTGTGAAAGTGGGTGGAGAGAGGCTAAGGGATGGATCGCTGATAAGTCTAATTGCTCTCCTCTGTATTGAGTCGAACATTTTGAGAGAGCTTTTGGGGCCCCATCCCATATGTGGGAGCAGTATTCAATAGTTGGGTGGATTTGTGATTTGTATAATGTTAATAGTTGTTCGTGGGTGAAATAACGCGTCTTGAGCGAAAGAGAAATCCTAGTTTTTTGAGGCTGAAGATGCAATGTTTGAGATAAGTTTGTGCCAGGAGAGGTTTGTTGTGAGGGTGATTCCAAGGAGTGAAATCTCAAACTGTCTGGAAATTTTGGTACTGTCAGAAAGGATACTGAAAAAATTCTTTTTTTATGGGAAATAGTGCAGAACTGGGTTTAATTGGCATTGAAATTTATGAGGTTATCCGAACCCCATTGTAGGATCTCTTCAAGATCGGTTGAGGGTGGTGGTGATTGATGTTCTGTAGGTTGAGGTGCGTTGTGTAGGGTAAGGCTTATCAAATGCAAGCGAGGAGTGTAGTGCTGTCATCTGTAAAACTATGTATTGGGTTGGAGGGCAATTGCAGTAGGTCATTGATATATAGCAGAAAGAGGGTTGGTGAGAGAATAGAATCTTGTAGGACCCCAGCATTAATTGGGTGGTGAGAGGATAGGGAGCCATCCAACATCACACACAGGGTGCATCCAGACAGAAAACTGGCAATCCAGCTACAGAAGTCCTGGGTCAGACCGAATGATGGTAGTTTGCCTAGTAGGCCTTTGTGCCAGACCCAGTCAAAGGCTTTGGAGATATCTAGTGCAACCACTTGAGATTTGCCAAACCTCTCCATTGCATTTGTCCAGAGATGGGTGACGTATGTGAGTAGATCTATTGATCGGCAGTGGTGGAATCCATACTAGCGGTCATTTATTTGGTGAGTGTCTTCAATATAATGAAGGAGTTGGGAATTGATGATTTTTTCCATTACCTTTGACAGGACTGAGGTGAGCGAGATAGGCTGGTAATTGAATGGCAGTGACTTGTCACCCTTCTTGGGAATAGGCTGAATATAGGCCAATTTCCAGTTTGTGGAATAAATTCCAGTGGAGTAGGAGAGCATATATAGGTGACATAGGATAGGGGTCAGTTCTGGAGCACAATTTTTCAGAACAATTGGGGGAATGCCATCATGGCCAGGAGAATTTTTTGTGTCTAATTTGGACAGTATTTTTCTGATCTCATCCTGGCAAAAGGATATAGGGGGCATTGTATGTTGGGTGTCTGGAATGGTTGGGGAACATTTACCGTCGTCAGTTATGCATGCATTTGAGAGTATGAGGCCAGAAGGTTGGCTTTTTCTGTGGCTGTTGATGCAGTACAGCCATCTGGGTGCGATAGGGTTGGACAGAAGTTACAGCCAATTGCTTTGGCAAGAGACCAAAAGGCTCGGATGCCATTTGGACAGGCTGCTAGTTTCCTGCTTTTTGCTCTTTCGAACTCTGTTTTGGAAGCGTTGATTGTTTTTTTGCATCTATTACGGGCTTTGGTGTAAGCTTTAAAGGGTTCTTGATTTCAGCTGTGGTATGTCTGGGGTTTTATCTCTACAGCCTTGGCACATCTTTTGGAGAACCAGGGTTTCATTAGGGAATGGCAGTTCAGAGTGCTGTGTGGAATGTATGTATTCATGCCAGTGAGGATTACTTTGGTAATCATTGCATATGTTCATATGCTCAGTGCATATGTTTGGGTTGGAAGGCAGGAAGCAATAGTCCAACCATGGAAATGTGGCATAGAAGTTGCGGAGGCTGTCCCACTTGGCACTGTTATAGTGCCAAATTACTCTTGTATGGGAGTGTCTGTGTAAACGTTGTTGCATGGGTGGGGATAGGTTGTGGTCAGAATTGCCCAGGGTGCTCACAACTTTCACTGTGTATTTGGAGTGATCATTGGTGAGGAAGAGATCTAGGGTGTTTGGGTTATCTGGTATTATGGTTGGCATCTTGACAAGTTGTGTAAGGTCGTTGGTGATGGCAAATGTTTCGGCATCTCTGCCTGCATGATCTGTACAACTGGAGGAGGAAAGCCAGCTAGTGTTGTGGACGTTAAAATCTCCTGTTAGGATGATTTCGCTGTTGGAAAAGTGGGATTGGAGAAAGTCGATTTTTAGGGAGTGGAAATTAAAGAGCTCAGGGTGGTTGGTTGTGTTGGAGGAGCGATAGAGACAGCAGATGAATTGGACTGAGTGGGGAAGGGATATTTTCAACCAAAGGAGGTCAAAGTTGAGTGATTCTAGGTTGAGTGCTCTCTGAAAAGGTATGTCAGAGCGGATGTATGCACAGACACCACCCTTGGGACGAAAGTTGTTGAGGAGTGTATAGTTTGGAGGGTTGAGATAAGTAATGCTGGGGGGGGGTGAGATTTGTGTTTCTGCCAGGAAGAGTAGGTGGTAGCAGACACTTTTCAGGTTGGAGTTTATGCCACGGATGTTGGTGAAGTGGATGTGTAGGGTTTTGTGAGTTGTGTGTTGGATTGCATGGGTCTTGCACATTTCCTGTGTGATGCCTGGCTGGTCTCCATGGTGGCTGCTAGTGGCATTGCTTGGTTTTTTCAACAGTTTATCTTGTCAGTAGTCGATGGTCCTACTGTTGTCACCATTTTGTCGTTTTTCTTCGAGTTGTTTTCGAAGCTGGCGTCTTTGTTCCCTTTGTGCAAATGATAGGTCTGATTGTGCACGTATGCGCGATTGTGTCTTTGAACTTGTTGTTAATCGCTGTTATTATTTTTGATGTGCTTGCTGGCATGTCGCAAGTCACTTTTACTAGGTGCAGAAAGTTCGTACCATCCTTCCTTTTATTTATAGGCCCGAAATGATGGCACCTGATGATATTCTTAGAATCGATGTTGCATTCTTCAGCTAGTTTGTTGATGTCCTCTTGTAATAATTTTCCGTCGGGAAATTCAAAACGATGGTGTTGAGTTTTTTATGTTTAGCCTCCCTCAAGTCGTTGACCATTGATGCGATTAGATCACGAAGTTCTTTCGCTGGCTGAGTGGAGCTTGCATTGCACTGGTTTTCAATTTGTTCTAGCTTAGCTTCGATCACGTATTTTGGAGATAAAAGTTTCATTTAAAGCATTGATGTGCTGTTCGAGGCTTTCGACACATTTACCTATGTTCAGAAGTTGTTTTACCAAAGGGAGCTAACAGAAGAATGGCTAGTTAAGTTCAATAAGAAGCTTTTGCACTCTTCATCTATTTTTGCACAGAAGCATGCAACCAGTGGCAACAGAACTTGCAGAATATGTCCTTTTTTCTGTCTGTGACACCAGTTTTGCAGCTGCAGCATGTAATAGGTATGTCGATGGCGGTTGACGGCACTGTGCTGACGAGACACGTGGATGCTCGTTCACCGTTGGCTTTTGATGCCACCATGTTTGCTGTGTATTGTGAGCGCTTACACGTAGCTGATTTAAAATTGGAAGGATAGGTGATTTAATACACTATAAGTACTTACAGGTTGTACTGAAGTATTCCACTACTCGGCACCCGCTGTTTGTTTTCCGTTTGATGGTTAATTTCGATGGAAAAACACTCAAAATAACGGTAAATTGGGGAGCACAAGTTTGAAGTAACTTATTCACCACCAACGCTGCCTGGCGGACTGTGTGAAGTGATTATTATTATCTCAGTACCCAATTGAGTCAGACTCATCATTAAAGGTCTCTTTGTCATGCAATTCATCATACCATTCCTTAAATATTCAAATTTTTTGCAGACACCACTTTCTCAGGAAATGCATTCCAATCATTCACAATTCTCCATGCAAAATACCTGCTTCTCACTCCATTGCTCACACCCTCCTTATACAGTTTTCAGGGATGACCTCTGTTCTCCAACCGTTTTATGAAACACTTTTTCAGTGGTACTCCTATAACATCTCCTTACCAACTTGTACATCTCTATCATATCACTTTTCTTTCTCCTATCAACTAGACTCTGCAAATTACATCTTCTCAAACTTTCTTTATACTCAACATTCCAGAGACCAGAAATTAGTTTAGTCAATCGCCTCTGGACCCTTTCCAGTATCTCTTCATCCTTTTGAAAACCAGACAACCAAATCTGTACGTGCTAGTCCAATCAAGGTCTTATACAGTGGAACCAGAATCTCATTACTTCTACACCATTGCTAGAATTTGTTATGTTGTCTTCATAATTTTTATCAATGTGCACTCTAAATTTTAGATCCCCATTCATCATACCCCCAGATCTCTGATTTCCTCCGCTTCCAACAATAAATCCCCACAAAGAGTAAATTCTACATCCCATCTTGTTTTCCAGATTTTACCTTACATTTTGCAACATTGAACTGGCATCCTCACTTCCGTGCCCATTCACTCAGTCTATTCAAGTCTTCTTATGAGACCACATCTGCTCCGCTCCCTCCAACTTTGCATCAGGGATGCTTAAGGGTCAAAGCTGTATAACTGAGAGGGGACCTCCACATAGCCTTTAAAGGAATGCGGAGAACTGACCAGGGCTTCTGACCTAATGTCTAATCCTCACCTTCTCGTGGTGCACCCTGTTGGGTATCTACCTGGATACTGAACGAGCGAGGATGAGCTGGCAATTTGGGATTTAGCCAACCAAATTGTATTCTTATTGCCTTAAACCAATATACAAAATGATGATAAAACATGACAAAATATCATGCCAGCTAGGCCTTCGCCCAGTTAAACAAGGCCCCTCGTTGTTTTCGCCAGGGAACCAGGGTGAACAGCGAAAAGTCAGCTACTGGAAGAAATCTGAAAGCACACCCCAACTCAACATCACCAGAGTTAAAGATCGATACTATCACCATAAGGAGCCTAAATGGCAATGAAATGGAGCTAGCTGAAGAAATGGATAAGTACCAGATCGACATAATAGGGGTGACTGAAACAAAAAAGACCAGAACTGGTGAGATCTTTCTGAGCAATAAATACAAAATGTTATATTCAGGCAATGACAATCAAGGAAAAGAAGGGGTAGCCATACTATTCAACACTAAATACGAGGTTAATCTTCTTGAATGGCAGGCAATCTCAAGTAGAGTGATGCGGGCAAATATCAGAATGGGGAACTGGACAATGAGACTTATTTGTGCCTATGGTCCCACAGAAGGGACTATGAAGGTAGAAGTGGAGGAATGTTTTGAGGCTCTAGAGCATAGTGGGCAGTACTACCCTCCAGCAGGCGCTGAAGCCTTCTAGGGGAGCTATAGTGGGATCAGAAGCATTTGTTCAGGCAGTCCAGGGGTCGGTGGCTCTTTATAGAAGAAATTAATAATATATATTTAAAAATTAATTATTTTCGTGATTTTGCGATTAGATAATCATTTAAAATTTAAATATTGAATTTTAATTCATCATAAGCCTGTCTTACACAATCAATTTTTTTTATCAATTTTCTATTTCAATTATTTAATCATTTGAAAATTTACCATGTCAGATAGAAATAGATGTCAATGAGAAAATTGAACGTGTCATGCAGGATATTTTAACTTCTATTTTTTATATACTTAAAAAATTTATTCATTTTTTGCTATTGTAAAAATTGATCATTCCATACAGGCTTTAGTCTATCCACGCAGCAGACGAGTCTTAACTAGTAGTATGTCAGTCAACTATTACGTCGGTAATTCACTGAATTCAGCATGTTTTAACAGGAATATGGGTGCTTGCAGTGACTTGTTCAAAGCACGAGTACGATGGTATCGCAAACAACTCAATGCATTCAAGTTGATTCGGGCTAGATTTCAAATCTGCAAATTCCAGTGGTTTAGGAATAAGTTTCATTATTTTTTGTGTTCTTGGCCAACAATCATCAGTCAAAAGTGTGATAGATATAAGTGGAGTCATACAAAGTGTAAATTAAATCTTTTATTTACTGAATATTTTTGCAAATTTTATTACTTCATTATGTCTGAATATAAGAAGAAATGTCGACAGTACAGTATTGAGTATTTGAAATATAGTTTTATTCAAACTGTTATAATGGAGGACGTTACAAAATTTATGTCTTGCAAAGTGTGCGGTGGCCTGAAAAATTTGGAGAAAAGAGCAAAGCTAATAATAATGGCAAATACCTGTTGGATTTCTGCTCAGGACATGGACTGGTTATTACAAACACCATGTTCCAACATAAAAATGTGCACAAATAAATTCTCACATGGAGAGAAGAGAAAAGGAATAAGAAAAGTCTCATTGACAGTGATGAGTGTACAGAGGATTTGAAATTGGAAGTGATCACTATTTAGTCTTGATCAGGATAAAATTGAATTTCATATTGAAGAGAATGACATTTAAGAAAGTTTTAAAGCAAATAACAGTTGAGCAGCTCTCAGATGTGAACTGTGGACTAAAATACACAAATATTATTGAAAAAAAATGAAAGAGTTTGAGAACAAGAACCAACCCTTGGAGATTCAGTGGCAAACCTTGAAGAAAACATTGATTGATTCTTCCAGAGAGGCATGTAGTGAGGTTGTCTGCAAGGATAAAAAAATCGGAACTCCCTGGTGAACACAGAGGCAGTGAAGGAAAAGAAGAAAGCATATCAAAAGTTCCTGACAAATAAGTTGGCTTGTGCTCTTAGAGAATACAGAGACAAATGTAAGAAAGCTAAACACTGTGTAAAACTAGCTAATTAATAGTCATGGGAGGACTTTGCAAGAACATAGAAAATAAATATCAAGAAGGTGGTAAGATATTCTGGAGGTTGTTGAACAAGCTTAGAAATGGAGAAAAGAATGCTGTAAAAGGAGTTAGAGATGATAAAGGTGACATGAAAACGGGAGAAAAAGATATCCTTGAAGTATGGAGTAGTTACTTCGAAAAATTGCTAAATGAAACAAGCAGTGATAGCACAGTGGTAAAAAACACTCAACAGGCATACAGTCAATAATACATATCCATACATGAAGTAGAAAAGCCATCAAAGGCTTGAAATGTGGAAAGGCAGCAGGAGTAGATGATATTCGACCAGAAATGCTGAAGTATGGTGGTATAAAAGTCTTACAGTGGCTGTACTGCATAGTTCTCATAGAGCTCTCATAGTACCCATATATAAATAGGGAAATAAAACTGAATGTGAGAATTACAGAGGTATTTCTCTACTGAGTGTTCTGGTATACTTGAGAAACGGTTGAGAAGAATTGTGGAAGAAAAGCTTGGTGAAGAACAAGCTGGATTTTTGCCACATAGAGGCTGTCAGGATCAGATCATCACTTTACGACAGATAGTTGAGATATCATGGGAATATAACAAAGATCTGTATTTAAGTTTTGTCGATCTGGAAAAGGCATATGACAAGGTGCCAAGAGAGAAGCTATTCAATACACTACAGTTATATGGTGTCAATGGGACGTTATATCAAGAAGTATTTTGTCTTTATTTGAGTTGTAAGTCAGCAGTTAGAATTGAAGGAAGTACAAGAAGATGGTTTAATGTTAAATCTGGTGTCAGGCAAAGATGTACATTATCCTCTCTGTTATTCATTATCTGTATAGATCACATTATGAAGGAAAGTGGTATTAAACATGATATCAAAATTGGAGATATTAATCTCAGCTCTTTGCTTTATGCAGATGATGTTATACTTCTAAATAAATCAGCTATAAGTCTACAAGATTTCCTGACTAAATTGACTAACTGTTGTAATGGATATGCTATGAAGATCAGCAATAACAAGACGAAGACAATGAAAATACATAGAAGCATTGAAAATATCAACTGCATTGTGAATGGAGAGCCTATAGAACAAGTAAAACATTTCAGCTATATGGAAATAGACAACAGAATCAACAAAGCTGGTATGGTAGGAAGTCAATTGAATAAATTTATATGGAATAAGAGAGAAATTAGTCAAAACACTGAATTTGCTGTATACAAGACAGTGTTCAAACCAATTTTAACTTATGATCTGAGAGCTGGATCAGAAGTAAAACACTTGTCCAAAGACTAGAGACAACAGATATGAGAGTCCTGAGAAAGATTAGAAGTGTGAACAGATGGCATCATATTAAAAACGAGGATATCAGGAAAGAACTTGAGATTGTCAGCATCCAGGAATGCGTTAGTAGAGCTAATCTAAGGCAGTATGGTCACTTAAACAGAATGGGAGGGAAAAGTTTAGCGAGACAAGTGTTCTCTGTGAGGTTGGCTGGATAAAGACCCAGCAGAAGACAAAGATATTATTATTATTACTTAACACCTCCAAGCCCCAAAGACTCATCGAGGGAGGGCACCTACTCTACAATTTCCGTCTCCACCATTCCACCAACCTTCATCAATGTCATCTACCACTGACCACCTGAGAATTTTAGTATTTTCACAGATTATCACAAACATCCAATCCCAATGTGGGATTCGAACCTGTAGCATTTTGGCTGGAGAGCGACATGCTAACCACTCGGCCAAACAGGCTGGCAAATATAGGTGGATTGATATGGTAAAAAGTGCCTTAGAAGATAGAAATACAAGGTTTGATTAACCACCTTACCAGTCATTATGGATCAAATATGCTTCGTATCCATCATATATTTCAATGTAATATCAATCTTATTACAATTTTAATATGCACTTCGCATCCATGATAAACTGGACGTATATATATATATATATAAATGTCTTGGCCGGTAGCGTAGTTAATGTTGGAGTCTTGACAGGTAACAGATTGATTTGGAGGAAAATTGTAGATAGGAAGTAAGTAATTACTAGTGTAAAGTTTTCATGTAGTACTATCACATCCTTTACACCCCTTGAGTCATCATCAAATTTCTACATGGCAGGAATTTGATGATGATTATTGTTGAGATTAGGTTGGTTAATTAGAATTTCACAGGACTCATTAAATTTGCACTCATACCAAGTTTTTGTGAAATGTAATGAACTAGCCTTGCTATTCAGTTTTGTGCAGAATGTCCAGTGCATGATCAGAAATGCCATATTTACCAACTTGCTCTAGATTCTATTACTTTAAAATCCAAAATGTGGCTTAGATATATCTAGCTCCACAGCTGCCAGTCTTTAGACACCTTCTTTAGCCACCTGAACAAACAGCACAAATGCGTACAGTGCCCAATTGAAATTGAAAGTCAGAATGCACATCCATTTCTGGATACACTTGTCATTCTTTCCTTCACTGTTTACTTTAAGCATACACATACTGGCAATCATATATGCATAAACTCTTACGAACACCAAAACTGGGTGTCATAAGCACATTGAAAAACAGGCCTTTTAAAGGTTTTCTTCAATGAACAAGCACTTTAGTGAATTAAAAATTATCACCAATACTTTCCTAAAAACTGGTAAAACACACAAAAAATTATCATCAAAATTCTTCACAAGACTGCACCTAGGCATTTCGAAGCATTAGAGAATGTGGCTGACAACAAAAAAGGAAAAGTTGATTCATGTTTGAGATCTAAACAACAGAGTAGGAAATGATTACCAGGCATATGTTTTGAAAAGATGTGGAGAAAAGAGCAAAGCTAATAACAGTAGTAAGTGCCTGCTGGATTTCTGTTTAGGACATGGACTAGTTATTAGTAACACCATATTCCAACATAAAAAAATGTGTACAAATTCATATGGAAAGAAGAGGCAAGAAATAAGTCTCAATAACTGTGTTATTGTGGAAAGCATTTTCCCACTGGCTCAGGAATATACAGAGAATTTAACACTGGAAATGATCGCTGTTTAGTTTTGCACATGATATAATTAAAAAGTAGTGTTTAAGAAAGTTTCAATGCAAATCAAAGTCGAACAGCTTTCAGAATTGAAAAAAGAGTTTGAAATCAAGAACCAAATGTTGATGATTCAGTGGCAAACTCTGAAGAAAACATTGATTCAGCCAGAGAAGTATGAGGGTGGTCTGAAAAGTTCTCGGCCTCGACCATAGATGGCAACACTATCGGCAAGTTTTTTTTTCCTAAGTTGGTACATCTATCATAAGCATCCATGTGAAATTGCAAGTCATTCTCTCAAATAGTTTGTTTTATATAGCTGTCTGAAGCAAAAGTGTTGTCTGTATCCCTTGAAATGGATAAAATTGAGTATTGTACAGTTATAAAATTCTTTGTAAAAGAAGGTTTAACGCCAAAAGAAATTCATTCGAAGTTCATAAAAGTTTAGGCACTCTTCTCTTTCATTTTTGATAATTAAGAAATGGATGACTGGCGAGTCAAAGTGCATAAAATTGCTGAAACTATAGGCATTTGTAAAGAAAATGTAGGATATGTTTTGCATGAAAAATTGCAAGTGAAAAAGCTTTGCGCAAGATGGGTGCCGTGCTTGCTCACTTGCAAAATCTCTGAACAGTGCTTGAAGCGTTTTAATAAGAATAAAACTGATTTTGTGCATCGATTTATTGCTATGGATGAGACTTAGATTTACCATTACACACCAGGATCCAAACAGCAGTCAGTTGTTCAAGGCCAAAGAAGACAATGTCAGCTCCATCAGCAGGAAAGGTCATGGCATCAGTGTTTTGGGATGCTAAATGCATTTTTTATATTAATTATCTTGATATATAAAATGAAAAGGGTAAAACCCCCTCCCCCCCAAAAAAAAAAAAAAACTTTTGGGGATTCTTATCTTAGGTAACCATCAAAAATAGTTTTTAATAATATTTAATATTAATATTAACCACCTTACCAGCCATTAAAGATCAAATACGCATCCTCAAAATCTTCGTATCCATCATCAATATCAATGTAATACCAATGGTATTACAATTTTAATATTCACTTTGCATCCATGGAAATGTGGACGTATATATTACATCCTGGCCAGTAGTGTGGTTAATTTCTACCACATGGCAACAGTTTAATTGGTAAAGCACCGACTGCTGTATGTAACTTGTATTCTTTAATTCCCGTTCCTTTAATTTGCTTGTTTCTACACACTGATGATGTATTGTTATTTTCAGTACAATATACCTGTACTTTCATTACATTAAAGTTAATTACTATGGTTATCGTGTAATTTATTGTTTATAATATGAATTTGTTCTCTGACCATGTAAAAACTAGATATAGCTTTGGTGATTTTTGTCATTTTGGCATATTGTTTGAATTATAATTGTAGCTTGTTTATATATGCGTGTGTGTAATCCAGATGATGACTTTAATATGAAGATTGAACTATCAGGGGAATTATAATTATTCTCAGCATGGTAGGATGGGAAGAACGAAAGGCTATTCTTGCAAGTTGTATAAAGATGTGGTGAAGAAGGTGCAAGAAGTAGATTTTGTACATGGAGAGTTGTTGGTGAGTGGAATGCATTGCTGGAGTGCATTGTGAATGCATGGAGTGTAAATGATTTCAAGGTTCAATGTGATAGACATGTTGCTGGTTGAGTGGGCCTCCCATGATGAGTCTACTGACTCCATGGAGATCAATGTTATAATAATAACATATATGCATCCTGTAATACCAAACCAAATTTGTATGCCAATATTTGGCTAACCCTCATTAGAGAGATCATTGTTCTGATTTGTCTTTGTTGAGTGAGTCTTTTTTTTTTTTTTAGTGCTTGAAGTAGCAAAATGGTGATGTTGTAAATATTTGGTGATTAAATTATTTATAATGTTCCTAGTTCCATGTGGAGTTTTCTTTTTTCAGAAAATGCAGATATGAATGTGAGTGCACTACAAATAGAATAGGAATCTAATTTCACTAGGAATGGCATGTTTATGGTTAAGTTTTTTTTTTTTTTTGCACATTGAAGAACAAATACAGGGGGTCTCAAAAAAATGTATACACACTTTGAATGATCATAAAGTTGGTATTTATTATAATACAGTTAACTTTCACATTGTAAAGTACGCTACATAAATGTACTTTTCATCCCTCAACGTCTGTATTCAAACTGATGACCGTCCTGGTCCAGGCCCCGCTGATAACGTGCAGCAATGGAATTGCAAACATTGCTGCTTTCAAGTCATCAACTGTTGCCAGTTTTGAAGTCTAAACTTTGTCCTTGATAAATCCCCATAAGAAGTCCATTGGCATGAGGTCTGGTGAATGCGGGGGGGGGGGGGTATTCTACAAAACCTCTTTTTTCAATCCATCTGTTAGGTAGAGTCTCATCAAGATAGGCCCTCACATCTCGATGGTAGTGTGAGGGTGCCCCATCTTGTTGAAAATAAAAGTCATCATCCTCAAAGTTCTCTTGAATACGTGCCATGACAATTTCATGCAGCAAGTTCAACTAATTGGCACCAGTTACAGTACCGTCAAAAAAGAATGGTCCAATTAATTTGTGTGCTGATAAGCCGCACCACACCGTCACTCCTGGTAAATTTACATGATGCTCCTCCATAACATGCGGATTCTCAGGTGCCCAGTAAGTGCAATTGCGCCAGTTAATTGACCCATTTAATTTAAATGTGGCCTCATCACTCCACACAATTCGTCTTGGAAATTGTGCGTCCTCTTCACATTTTTCCAAGTACCACTCGCAAAACTGCATTCTCCTATCCAGATCATCTTCGTTGAGAGCATGTACTCTTCTTAGAATGTAACTTTTCCAATGACTGCGCTTCAACATGTGATGGACACTTGATTTTGATACTCCTATCTCACGAGACGCTTGTCACACAGATTTTCTTGAACTTTGATGATACGTTCAATCACCCTTTCTTCTGTTGCGGGCCTCGTAGCTGTTCGTGGTCTTCCTGAACGTTGCTTATGGACATTTTGAACAGCTCCATCTTCTTCAAATTTATCTCTAATTTGAGTGATAAGTGTAGATAGTAAGTAGTAGGTGGATCTCGTTGAAATTCTCTTCTAAACTGTCTTTGTCTTTGCACTTCCACTACATTTTCATACTTCCAGTAGCATTTTAGGATAAATTTTCTTTTCTCAAAGCTTAGTCTAGTTTCAGCCATTATTTCAAATCCGTTAAACCTGCAGAGAAAATAGTGAGTTATCAGCTGTTGAAGTGTGTATACATTTTTTTGAGACACCCTGTATATATAATCAAATATCAGCACACTTGTTATCACTTCATCTCTGACCACACATTGAGTCACATGAAACCATGTCATCAGCTAGTATTGCAAACACTCCATTTTATTTAAAAAAAAAAAAAAACTGATAAATTCAGAAAATACACTTAAACCTATGAGTTGACTATGTTTGTTCAATAACTGCCAAACTGTTTTTTTTTTTTTTAAAGGAGGTGAGAAAAGGATAGAAACAGTTGCACTTTCGAGTTGTGCATTACTTAAACAATCATAGAAAAATTGGATCAAATCTGTGTGCCATCAGTAATTCTGTTACCATTAGAAATTTCTATTTTTTGAAACAAACAGCTTGCCTGTGCTTATTTAAAAACATCTTGAAATTTTTTTCTTTGTAGGATTCAAACCCACTACTTCTTGATCAGATAGCAAGTGTGCTATTCACTTGGCCAATCAAGCTGATAATAATATTTGTTGCATTGGAGCCTTTTTCTTTAGAACAGTGGTTCCCAACCTTTTTTCACTTGTGTACCCCAATAGCTGTTTTTAAATAATGACTCTTTTGTTTCCATAACTAACGTTCTGCATTTTGTTTACTTTACTTGTTTTTCCGCCATTGATGATTATTTTTTGTGCACCCCTGAACGGCCCAGCACATATCCACCAGCACGCATACACACAACTGTAACTTCAGTTCCTTATTGGCACTTAATGCAAATTGTATTATATATGAAATGAACACAAAGTTTGGGGGGGGGGGGGAGATTATGTGAGGGTAGGAAATGACTGAAAGTCACATTACACTGATTAATTTAATGAAAATTAGTTACACCAGAAACTTGAAGCAGGAGGGGGGTGGTAAGAAAGAAAGAAAAAAAATTCTATTATGAAAACTTTTCTTTTTTTATGTAAACATTAAAAAAAAATTCTTGTCTCTTTACAGATATGTCAAACCATTTACTGGCCCCAACCTTTTAGGTGTTCCAAAAAATAAAGATCCAAAGTGGAAGAATGGTGTTGAAGAAGCAAACAGTGCTTTGTCTATGTCTTCAGAAGAAAGAAGTAAACTTATATTATCTGTACCATCTGAAGATGATGATGATGAGGAGGAGGATAAGAATGAGAAAGATGGTGTTCAGAGAATGGAAACTGGTAAGTTTAACTCAAGAAAAGAAAGAAAGAATTTTTTTTTTTGTTTAAGTCTAGACATTTTGTAAATATTTGCAAATATCGAACTTGTGTTTTTGATGCATTTTATGAATATAAATAATATGATATAGTCAGGTGTCACTTGCTTTAATCACTTTGGATGCCTGAAGCCCAGTGATTGTTGAGAATTAAGTGAAGGCTCATGATAGTGAACACGCATGGATAGAAGAATGGTTTGTTACATGGGAAAGATTGTTATAGTGAATTTTTTTCAATATAGCATTATTCCTTGGAGTTTTTAGTAGTTGATTAACATTGAGTGAGTTAGCTGTGATGTAGATTTAAACTAAATTAATTTAATTAATATTCCAATATTTCGTCAAAGTCATATTGCCATCATCGGGGAACAAAATATAAGATGGGCATGCAGGCACTACACTAAGTAATGAGATTGGAGCAGATCTAAAGTCCAAAATATCGTCCCCTATATTGGGTGTCCTTGGCTGTTGGACTGAAGTACATAGGATGAGAGCTACTTAAATTTGGGGCAGTTTCATGCAACCAAATTTGTTGATGTTAGGGTAGTTTTGTAAGACTTTAAAAAAGGAAAATTCTTTCATGTTTATATTTGCTGCGATGGAGTAGAGTTGCCTTCTTTCCGTGTATTCTACAGCTGGTGTCCAAAGCATGGTCAGCAAGTCCTGAGTGGCTGTAGTGGAGGAAATGAATATAACTCTTATGTTCAGCTGGCTGTCCTGCCTGTTTGGCCCCTAGTAGGATATTTTACAACTACAAGAGACCTGGTAAATACCTGTCACAACTAGGGACTGTGGTTGGACTTTGATGGAGCAGACAAGGAGTGTTAATTTTTTATGTGGTCTGTACTGTAAGTGGTTGAAAGGTTGTATTTTATTTAAAATTTTTGTTAGATTTTCAGATGTGCCTTGGATATATGGAATAGTGATAGCTTTTGTAGTCTGTTCTGAAGAGGTTGTGTGAATTTGGGATTTTAATATTTTTTGGATATGGTAGGAATTTAGCCATTGGCTAAGGTTTTGTGAAGGTGGTCAAGTTCACTGGAGATGTTATTGTTATCTGAACTAATTAATTTAGCCCTGTTATATAAAGTTTTAATCATTCTATACTGCTGAAGTGTGTGGGGGAGGATGTGATTGTGTGTGTGGGTTCCTTGTAAACAGAGAATGCTAGAGATCCGCCAGGCTGGCATGCAATTAATGTATCTAGGAAGTGGGGGACTGTTATTTTCTTTTTCTAATGTGAACTGCATTCTGAGATATTGATTGTTTAGATGTGTTAGAAATATGTTGAGCGCATCCAGGCCCTGCAGCCAAATGGAGGACACATTATCAACAAAGCATAGCCAGACAATGAGTCTGTGTGGGGCAGAGTTTACTCTTCAAATGTTTCCATGAAGAAATTAGCCAGGGGGGGGGGGAGGAAGAAAGCAGAGAACCCATGGCTGTTCCTCTGTTTGTAGAATGTTCCTTGCCAAACTATACAGCCAGAGTTCATAGTGAACTTAAACAAGGCTGAAATATCAGGAGGAAATTCATTTTGAATGAGGCTTAAAGTGTCTTTAAGTGGAACATTGGTAAACAGTGTATAAGCCTTACACCAGAATCTGAATTAAAGTTTCAGAAAGAGTTAGCAGTTGTAAAGCACATGAATCAATCTCTAGCATCATTCAGTTTAAAGTTACCTTGATTTTATTGTTTATGTAAATAGGCAATGCAAACAGTGAGTTCATTGATATTTTACAAATCCATTATTGAACTGAAATATTGATTAGTTTAGTTTTACAAATCATTAGAGAGGATAGCTGATTCTTGTTGGAGATCTAAATAGCAGAGTTGGAAAATGAATATCAGGCATATTCAAATGTTTCCAGAAAATTTGCATAAAAGAGGAACTTCATTCTCCATTCATTATAGTATGGGATGTTTCGTGGGAATACCTTGGAGCCTTGACACCTGAAGACTGTACTATGAATGCTATACCTATCCATTGTGACTCATCAGGTACCCAGCTCCCCATTCATGGTAACTGTCTTCCTGAATGGCACAGGTGTGTTCTAACAGGATATGTGTTGTACGCGTGGATAGGCTTATGTGTTCATCAGACATGTTGTAATAGATTTCATGGTATGATATGAACACAGATGGATAAGAAAGTAACTATTTATTAACTTAAAAGATATTTCCTGGTATTATATCCAGCATCTTCAGAGCACACAATGCAAAGTTTGTTACAAATGCAAGACAACCACAATCCAGTGTAACAGTGGGGCTAGTATAAGTAATTGCAATCGCGCAACACAAGACTAAAGTCCTAATATGGCGCCATCTAGGTTAAAAAAAAAAGTTCAAAGTTTTGAAATAGTAGTCCAAATGATAGTCTTAGAAAGTTTGAAAAAAAAAAAATAATAAATAATAAAATAAATAAATAAATAAATAAAATAAAAGTACTACATATTAATTTGGTCTTAGGATGACTGTCTCCCAAATCTTTGGTAGATTTATACAGCCATACTTGTTAAGGTTTGGAGTATATTTTAAGGCTTCTGTTGATTCCAGGAACAATCTCTCTGACTTGTAGAAGCTTCTGTGCATTACTTTTGCTTCTTTCCAATTGATCCTGTGTGCAGGGGTATCCAAAGCATGGTCTGCCAGACCCGACTTGCCATAGCGAAAGTGTCAGATATATTTTTTGCGTTCACTGAGGCGGATGTCCACGGTTCTTCCTGTCTCCATAGTAGGCTTGATGGCAAGAACAGGGCACTTCATAGACTCCTGGATGTGATAAAGGAGTGCATTTGTCCTTAGGTGAACGGATGAGAGTTGCTAATTTTACATAAGGTTTATATACTGTGCCTAGTTGGTGTTTGTTAAGCACCCTAGATATCTTTTCAGAAGTGCCTTTCTTTAATGTATGGGATGGTGATAGTTTTGTTGTAGTCTTCTGTGGTAGATAGAGGGGATTTCTGGGTAGCATTTAGTATATTATCTATCTTATGGGGATTATAACCATTGGTTAAGAAGGTGTGACGTAGGTGAGAAAGTTCAGCAGTGAGAGCAATGTCATTGAAACAGATTGCTTCAGCTCTGCGGGTTAGTGTTTTTAAGATACCATATTGTTGAGAAGGGTGATGGTGTGATTGTTTGTATAAGTATCTCTCTGTATGTGTAGGTTTTCTATAAATTGAAAATGATAAGGAACCTTCTGGAAGACGTGTGATCAGTGTGTCCAGGAAGGGCAGGCAGTCATTGGCTTCCTGCCCTTCCTGGTTCCATTGTAAAGTGGATTTTAGGATGCTGGCTATTTAGATGCACTAAAAATGTATTCAATGTGTCTGGGCCATGTGGCCAAATAGCAAACACATCATCAACATAGCGTAGCCAGAGACTAGGTTTGAGAGTGGCTGTGTTGATAGCTAATTTTTCCAGATGTTCTATGTATATGTTGGCTAAGCGGGGAGAAAGGGGCAAACCCATAGCTGTCCCATCCAATTGTTTGTATATTTTCCCTTTCCATGTAAAATAACCTGCCTGTACTGTGAATTTAAATAGCTGAAATATATCTGGGGGAAATTGTGAATTTAGTAAGTTAAGTGTTTCAATCAGTGGTACATTAGTGAATAATGAGGTGATATCAAAACTCGCCTCAATTTAAGGTGCGGTTTTTTCTAAAATACTTTTTAGGTGGGTAGAATTTTTAACAAAAGAGGGAGAATTGTTTGTGTAAGTGGTTAGTAATTTGGCTAAATGTTTAGCTAGTTTATATGTAGGGCTGTTTATACTATCTACAATAGGACGCAAAGGTGTACCTTGTTTGCACATTTTAGGAGCACCGTATATTCTGGGTGTTTTAACATGCAAGGGTTTGAGTTTTTTGACAATTTCTTTTGGCCAGGAAGTGACTTTGTTCAGTAACTTGCACACCTTATTCTTTTGTGAGTTGGTGGGATCTCGATCTATGATTTGATATGTAGACTGGTCTTGGAGCAGTACACGCATTTTGCTTTCATATTCTGTTGTATCCATTACTACATTGGCGTTTCCTTTGTCTGATTTGGTTATTGTAATGTGGTTATTATTGCGTAGTTCTTTTAGAGCTATTATTTCTTTATGTGGGATATTATTTTGGGGAGGCTTAGAATGGATAAGGATATTGGCCACGTCTGAACTAATATTATTGGCTATAGCTGGAGGCAAGTGGTAAATCCTGCGTTCAACAGAAGCCATTATTTTTGTTTCAGACACATCTTTAGGAGTAATGGCAAAATTGTGTCCAAGACTTAATGCACTCGTGGCCTCTTTGGATAAGGTTGTTGATGATAGGTTTGCAACGACACCATCTTGATGAAATTGTGGCTGCTGCATAACATTGTGTTGCTGGAGGAGTTCAAATTTTTTCCGGTGTCAGTTTTTAACTTTAGCAAATTCTTTATTGGCTGTCGAGTCGGAGATTCTATCCAAGATATCCCATTGTTCCGGTTTCAGAATGTCAGATAATATATCACGTAGTACACTGATTGAGGAATTTATTTTTGAAAGTTCTCGGCGAGTAGCGTATACCTGTTCTCGTAATAGTGCTAAACTCGCTCTTTTATGAATACATTGGACTTTGGCCGAGTGAAACTTGTTCCTAATTTTTATACAGTTTGGTATCAAATTGGTATCTCGGCACCTTTTTAAGAAGGCTGTGTATATAAATCAGATCATTAACAAATAAGATTATTATTATTAACCTGTTCAGTTGCCGGGCCAATTTTACTTTCCAATTTTACTCTTTTTTTTTTTTTTTTTACCTAGATGGCGCCATATTAGGACTTTAGTCTTGTGTTGCACAATTGCAATATACTAGCCCCACTGTTACACTGGATTGTGGTTGTCTTGCATTTGTAACAAACTTTGTGTTGTGTGCTCTGAAGATGCTGGATATAATACCAGCGAAATATTAGCTTTTAAGTTAATAAATAGTTATTTTCTTATCCATCTGTGTTCATATCATACCGTGAAATCTATTATAACAGGATATGTGTTGTATTGGTGATATTATTTGATGGTGGCTTGTTAAACATGACAGCAACTTCCATGGTTGCAAACTTTGCTAGATTTGAATTCCACAAAACATCATACATGAATTGAGAGGTCATCATTTGAGTCCTTTTCCACCTTGAACACTTTGCAGATCTACAGGAAGCATTCCTGATGATGTGGTACAGTATACCCTCTGCAACATTCAAATGTCTAATAGAATGGTAGTCATAATATTTTGACTGGGCTGTGTATATAAATCAGATCATTAATAGTAATTTTTAAATAAGAAAAACAGATTATTAGAATGATCTGTTATTCTATCAACTGTATTGCAGACTTCCACGTATAGAGAATGTCATGGTTGGTGAAACAGTTATACTATTTTTCTCTGTGTGGACAGTTATTCCTTTTCTTAGGCCACCAATATCTCGAGGATGTCTCCTTGTTAAACTAAAAACAGCGTTATCCTGAATACAGTTTGACATAAAATATAATAAAGGGATGAAAAACATATACTAATTAGGTTATTCGAACTTCTACTGCACACACGTGCATACACACACACACCTATGCAACAGTCAAGTTAATGCTGTGAGGCTGGTGCTTGAATGAACTGTTAAGTACTGCTGTTGTTTTAGTTAGATAACAGCTCTTGGTTTTGAGTATTTTATAACTTCTTAAAGTTTTAAGTATGTGCTTTATTCTGAGATAATAATTGTCATTGAAAGTGTAAATGAAGATAGAAATACAGAACGAATGGATGATTTAAATGATAATGAAAATGGTGAGATAGATGCAAGTAGTGAAATCGCTCGGTTGAGTGGAGAGATACACAGAGCAAAGCGGCAACTGGAGCATATGGAAAAATGTACTGAATGTACTGACTAATAAATGGCGAAAGTCTGTTACGAAAAATAAGAGGATGTTCGTAAATAAAATGAAGGAGCAAGTGCTCTATGGAGATTTGCTATTAAGAGATGTGATAGTTGAGAGTTTGACGAAATCGTACCAACCAGGTGTGAACATAAAGGACGTCAGCGAATCTTTTCGAGTGCAAAAACTGAGGGTAAAAGACATGATAGTCGTGGCAGGAACAAATCATTTGAAAGAAGACAAAATGGAAATGATGGAGGATGTGATGGAATTACTTGAGGTAGCAAAAGAGAAGAGTGAGAGAGTTAGGATGGTGAGTATTTTACCGTGGTATTACAGTGAAGTGTTTAGAAGGAGGGCCATAATTGCCAATGACTTTATGCGTGGGTTATGCATGGAGAGTGGTGTGGAATTTGTGGATGTGTGGAGTGAGTTCGACGGGTGAAAGGATTTATATAAGATGGATGGGTTACATTTGAATGGATTTGGTGTACGGAGGCTTGAAAAAGTGTTGAGACTTGAACGGGCACATAGGAAGACAGAATAGAGACTGTGAAAGGGTGCATGGTGACCACGGATTGGGAATGATGAACCAGGAAGGAGAGAGGGTTGTGGACTTTGCAGTAGCGTTTGATCTGGCAATTGTGAACTCGTTTTTCTACAAGAGGGAAGAACATTTGATAACATTTAGGTGTGGTAACAACAGCTCACAAATTGACTACATTTTGACTAGAAGAAAACATCTTAAGGTTGTGACAAATTGTAAAGTAATTCCAACAGATCAAGTAGCACAACAACACCGACTGCTGTGCGCAGACTTTAAAATAAGATCGAAGACAAGAACTTCTGGATGCCATGGGATGAAGACAGTTAAGTGGTTTCGCTTAAAAGAGGAGAGTGTGAGGAATCATTTTAGGGAGAGGGTGTTAGAGTGGATTTCGGATGGACTGGAAAGTGTACAAGATTGGTGGAAACATAATTCAAAAGTAATCCTGAGCTGTGCAATCGAGGTGAATCATTTTAGGGAGAGGGTGTTAGAGTGGATTTCGGATAGACTGGAAAGTGTACAAGATTGGTGGAAACATAATTCAAAAGTAATCCTGAGCTGTGCAATCGAGGTGCTTGGTGAGACATCTGGAAAGATTAGAGAGCAGAAGGAGTGTTGGTGGTGGAATAATGATGTACAAGTTGCAGTGACAGCTAAGGGGAAGGCAAAGCAGAAGTGGGATGAGTCGAGTGGAAGAGGACAGAGAGGTGTACAAAGAGAGAAAGCAAGAAGCCAAGAGAGTTGTGGCACAGGCGAAGGCCATGGCATATCAAGATCTGTATGATCAATTAGAAACAAAGGAAGGACAGAGAAAAATTTACCAACTAGCGAAATATAGAAATAAAGCAGCAAAGGACATCTTACATGTGAGGCAGATCAAAGATGCTGAAGGAAGAGTATTATGGAGGGATGTGGACATAAGAAACAAATGGAAAATATACTTTGAGGGACTTTTGAATGAGGAAAACGCAAGGACTCACAGAGGAGATGGGCAGCCTTCTGAGGGGATGATGCAGAACATCAGTAGAATGGAAGTAACGGAGGCCATGAAGAGGATGAGGAATGGAAAATCGGTGGGCCCCCGACAGAATTCCAGTGGAGGCATGGAAGGCACTGGGGGAAGAGGGAATTCACCTGCTGTGGGACCTGTTCATGAAAGTTTACCTACAGGAAAATATACCCAAGGAATGGAGGGAGAGTACTCTTGTTCCCATCTACAAGGGTAAAGGGGATGCACAAGACTGTAAAAATTACAGAGGAATAAAGTTGATGTCCCACACAATGAAGATCCTAGAAAGGGTTCTTGATGGTAGATTGAGGAAGGAGGTGGAGATTGCAAAGGAACAATTTGGCTTCATGCCAGGTAGATCAACAACAGATGCTATCTTTGGGTTATGACAGATGATGGAAAAATATCGAGAGAAACAAAGGGAGCTACATCTGGTATTTATTGATCTGGAGAAAGCATACGATAGAGTGCCAAGGCAAGAAGTCTGGAGGTGTCTGAGGGAGAAGAAGGTGCTGGAGAAATATGTCAGGTTGGTGCAGGAAATGTACAGAAATGTGAAGACAAGTGTTCGGACCTGTCTGGGACAGACAGAAAGCTTTCAAGTAACAGTTGGCTTGCATCAAGGGTCAGCATTAAGTCCGTTTCTGTTTAATATTGTGATGGAGGTGGTAACAGAGGAGGTGAGAGAAGATGCGCCTTGGACAATGTTGTATGCAGATGACATCTTGCTTTTGTGTAGATTCAAGAGAAGAAGCGGGAACTAAACTGGAAAGATGGAGAAAAGTACTGGAAGAGAGAGGTATGAGACTGAGCAGAAGTAAGACAGAGTATATGTGTTGCATATTGGGCGGTGGCCAGGAGACAGACCTGGAGCTGGAAGGAAATGTCATCAGGAAGGTGAGAGACTTTAGATACTTAGGTTGAACAGTGGAAGAAGATGGAGGAGCTGAGAAGGAAGTGGGATGCAGGATACAAGCGGGTTGGAGGAACTGGAGGGAGATGGCTGGAGTGTTATGCGATAAGAGGGTGCCGATCAATCTGAAAGGCAAAATTTATAGGACAGTAGTGAGGCCAGCTATGACATATGCTATAGAAACTGTGGCCCTGAGGAAAAATAACATCAGCAGGATGGAAGTAGCAGAGATGAGAATGCTTAGGTGGATGTGCGGTGTGACCAGAAAAGATCGTCTGAGAAATGACTATGTCAGGGGAACAGTGAAAGTTACGAACTTAGGAGCGAAAATACAGGAGGCAAGGTTGAGATGGTTTGGTCATGTGATGAGGAGGGAGGACGAATATGTGGGAAGAAGGGTCATGCAGATGGATGTGCAAAGAAGGCGGAAGCGTGGGTGGCCAAAGAAGAGATGGAGGGAGCTGGTAGAAGAGGACTTGAAGATGAAGAACTTGGATGTGGTGACAGCCCAAGACAGGAAGGTGTGAAGGAGACTCATTACAAACAGTGACCCCACTTAAGTGGGAGAAGCTGCAGAAGAAGAAGAGGAGGCTTGAAAAAGTGTTGATGAATGAAGTGGGAGTGGATGTACAGACTCAGGGAAACTAGATTTATTAAAGGGGGGGGGGAGTAGATATGCAGACTTTAGGGAGGCAGTTGAGTGTATGAATGAGTGTAATATGCCCGAGCGAGTACGAAGGACAACAAATCAGAATGGGATAGTTAATATAAGGCATCAAAGTAGGGATGGGACTAATGGGCTTCTGCAATTCATGTACAATAATGCCAGGAGTATTAGGAACAAGAAGGAAGAGTTTTTGGCCTTGGTTGGCACTTTCAGGCCACAGGTTGTTGGTATTAATGAAACATGGCTGACAGAAGATGATAAAGCTAGTGGGATTGAATGCGACAGGTATAGCGTGTTCAGGAGTGATAGGGAGAATAAAAAAAGGGGGGGGGTTATTGATGATAGCTGATGATTTGCAGCCAAGGAGTATAGAAGTTGAACTGCAAGATAGAGAAAAGAGCACATTTGAGGCTATTTGGTGTGAGATAGAGTCTAGCAGAACAAAATATACAATTGGGTGCTGCTATAGACCAGGTGATGGAATAGATGGTGGGGATAGTATGCATAGGCAAATAGAAGAAATGAGTGGAAGGAGGGTAATTATTAATGGTGATTTCAATTATGGTAACATTGACTGGAAGGAGGAGAGGGCACATGGGAGGAAGGAATTGGATTTTATGCGGTTATTATGGGACAACTATCTGCGATAGCATGTAGTGTAAAATACTAGGGGGCAGAGAGCGCTTGACTTAGTAATTGCATCTGGGAATGTGGCCGTAACGAACATGACCATGTTGCCACCAATTGATGAGAGTGATCATAAGGTCATGACTTGGGGGGATGGCCAAAGGAGTGGAATTTACAATTAAGACAGAGTACATGTGGAATTACCAGGCTGGTAAGTATGACAAGCTTAGGAGTGTGTTTGGCTCAGTGCCATGGCATGTAAGACTGCCAGGGCTGGTTGTTGATAATGCATGGGAGGTGGTTAAGAAGTGTTTGCAGGAGGCAATGGTTGACTGTATACCAAGAGTCCGAATAATAAATCAAGTAGGGGTTAAATGGATGAATAACACTATTAAGCTTGAGCTGCAAAAAAAGAAACAATTGTGGAGGGAATTTAAGGAGAAAGGTGACCAGCAGGTGCAGGAACAGTATAAAGCTCAGGCCAGGAAGGTAACAAGGGTGGTAAGAAAAGCAAAAGCAGATTACGAAAGATGGCCATGCAGGCTAAAGAGAATCCCAAACAGTTTTTTCAATATGTTGCAAGTAAAAGGAAAAATGTTCATGGTAGAATGCTTTTAAAAAATGATGAGGGTAGGAAGGTAACCGAATCAGTCGATATAGTGGAATTACTGAGCGAGCACTTTGCAAGAGTATATCATCCAATTAGTGACATTGCAGAAATTGGAGAACCAACAGCTTATACTGGAATTGTGATGAATGAAGTAGAGGTAAATAGTCTATTACAGAACCTCAATGTTAATACATCTGTGGGATTGTGTGGGACGTGAAGCAGCTAAAGAATTGTCAGTGCCCTTGACCATTTTGTTTAATTTGAGCTTCGGGTCTGGGTCAGTCCCAAGGGGGTGGAAAGAGGGGAAAATAGTTCCGCTGCATAAAGGTGGTTTCAAGGCTGCTGTTGAAAATTACTGGCCAATCAGCATAACAGGAATCGTTATCAAGGTCTTGGAGAAAATAGTCAAGAGGAAAATACAAGATTGGATAGATGAAAATGGGATACTGTATCGGGGACAGCATGGTTTTGTGAAGGGGTAGGTCATGCCTCACTAACTTGCTCACGTATTATAACACAGTGACGGCTGAACTGGATAAGGGTAATGGGTTTATAGTGATTCTACTAGACCTTGCTAAGGCCTTTGACAAGATACCACATGGAATTCTAATCAGTGAAATGCAGCATATGGGGATGGATATAGGATTGGTGAGATGGATAGGAGGGTGGTTGACAGAGAGATATCAGAGAGTGGTTTATTCAGGAGTTGAATCCACAAGACAGCCTGTGACTAGTGGTGTGCCACAAGGATCTGTTCTTGGATCACTGCTGTTTAATTTGTTCATTAATGATATAGGTAAGGATCTGAGAGGAACAGTTCATTTGTTTGCGGATGATGCAAAGTTGGGTAGGGCAATAGTGAATGCAGATGATGTCAAAATTTTGCAGGATGATTTGGATAGATTGGAGGTCTGGGCTAAGGAAAATGGATGTCAATTTAATGTGGCAAAATGTAAGGTTATACATTTTGGGGTGAAAAGATTAGCAGCAGTTTACTACATTGGTGGAACTGTACTCCAGGAAATTGATGAGGCACGTGATTTAGGAGTGTTGGTGGATAAGGAGTTGAAGTTTAGGGGGCACATTGTAAAGTGGCCAAATCAGCTCATCAAATCACTTGGTTGCTGAAGAATACGTTGACAAGCAGGTTATTGTTCCTCTGTATCAAGCCTTGATATGACCCAATCTCAACTACTGTGCTCAGATTTGGTCACCTAGGTTTCTTCTTGATGGGGAGGAGGTTGAGAGGATACAGAGGTGAGTGACCAAGATGATAGCAGGTCTGTGGAATGAGCCTTATGAGAACAGGTTGAGGATTTGTGGGTTGCAAAAATTGGTTGATAGGCGGAAGAGGGGAGATATGATTGAGACATTCAAATTACTGAAGGGGGTTCTATAAAATTAATTCAGAAGATATTTTTGAGAACAGGGCTGGTTGTGGGAGGACTAGGGGACATCCATGGAAGCTGGGCAAAAGTGTGGTTAGTAAGGGTGTTAGAGCTGGGTTCTTTACTTTTAGAGTGGGGAATGAGTGGAATGGGCTGCCAGAATCTGTGGTGGATGCTGTGACAGTGAATGAGTTTAAGGCGAGGTATGATAGATACTGTATGAATGTCATATAGTTGTGATGAACATGATTTGGGGCCTCCCTCAATGAGTCTAAGGACTCCCTGGAGTTGCCCGTAATAATAATAATTGTGGACTTCCATGTATAGAGAATGTAATGGTTGGTGAAACAATTATACTATTTTTCTCTGTGTGGACAGTTATTCCTTTTCTGAGGTCACCAATATCTTGAGGATGTCTCCATGTTAAACTAAAAACAGCCGGCCTGGATGGCTGAGTGGTCAGCGTATCCGCTCTCCAGCCAAAAGGCTGCAGGTTCGAATCCTGCTGTGGGCATGGATGTTTGTGATTGTCTGTGAAAGCACTAGTGATGGTAGCCGGCGGTAGATGCCGTTGGTGTTAGATGATGAAGGTTGGTGCAGTAGTGAGACAATGAGTTGTAGAGTTGATGTCCTCCCTCGATGAGTCTTTGGACTCCTTGGAGGTGTGATATAATAATAATAATTGCTTATATCAATAAAGAAATGTAGTTGAGAAAGTAAAGATATGCAGCATTATACTGTAAATTGACTTTAACTATAAATCACAAAAACATATTCTGAGATAATTGCTTATATCAGCTTATATCCATAAATACTTGTGCTCATTATTGTTGTACAGTCACCTCCATGGAGTCCAGACTCATCGTTGGAGACCCAATTTATCCATACAGTCTAACTTACCTCTCCTTGAACTGTTTCTCACACCTCTATTAACCACACCTTTATTCAACTTCCAGTTCTGGTACTTCTAGCCAAGTGCTGAAACATAATCAATCCTATAAAACCCTTTAAGCAACTTAAATGTTTCTATCATATCCCCCTCTTTTTCTCCTATCAACCAATTTCTGCAATTCACACACCCTCAATCTAAACATTCCCCACATCAGTCACCATCTTGGTCATTCACCTCTAAATCTCTTTCACTGCTTCCTCATCCCAAAGAATCCCAGGAGACCAGACTTGAGCACAGTAATTCAGATGTGAACATATCAAGGCTTTTATAAAGAGGAATAACAACTTTCTTATCTCTACTTGTTAATGTGTTCTTCAATAGCCAAGAAATCTTATGGGTTACCTTAGCAATATGTCCTCTAAATTTTGACTCTCTCTCTCTCTCTCTACCACCACCATTACCACCTCTAAATCTCCAGTTTCATCTGTTTCCTGGAGTACAGTGCTATCAATGTGATACACAGCTTGTAACTTATTTATCCCCAAATGTATAACTTTACATTTCTCCACATTAAACTGACACCCATTATCTTTTGTCCATACTGACAACCTATTGAAATCTTTCTGCAAGCTCTCCATATTGCCTTGATTAACTATTATTCTACCTAATTTTACATCATAGGCAAACAACTGAATGTTTCCTTTCAGATTATTTCCTATATAATTTATGTACAAAATTAATTAGTGGTCCTAGCATGGAACCCTTCAGCACACACACTGGTCACCTGCTTTCTTCTGGATTCTGTTCCTCCATATACCACTTTTTGATATCTGTCTAGCAGCCACCCTCTTATCCATATAACCAGTGTCACCTCCATCACCATTTGTTCTAATTTGCATAACAGAGTTCCATGTGGTATTCTACCATTTTTTTTTGAAAAATCCAGCAGAATCATCGCGTAGCCATTTCATTTATCCATCTTAGCTGTCCCTTTATTATAAAAAGTTAGTAAATTACTAAGGCGTGACCTACCCTTCACAAAGCCATGTTGCCCCTCATACAGTATCCACTCTCCAGCCAAAAGGCTGTGGGTTCGAATCCTGCCGTGGACATGGATTTGTGATTGTCTGTGAAAACTAGTGGTGGTGGCCAGCAGTAGATGGTGCTGGTGTAGATGATGAAGGTAGTTGCGGTTAGTGGAGTGGTGGAGACGGAGAGTTGTAGAGTAGGTGCCCTCCCTGGAGGTGTTATGTAATAATAATAATAATATGTTTATCTACCCATTCTTGAATTTTTCTTTTTGACCCATTTTTCCAGTACACTGCAGCTGAGATACTGATTGGTCTATAATTTGCTACTGCAGTCTTAGAACCTCCCTTGCATAATTGCATAAGGGAGGTTCTAAGACTGCCCTCTTTCCACTCCCTTGGAATTCTCCCAAAGCTAAGACTTAAAGAGCCTAGTCAGAGGAATTGCCAGTTCCTTTGCATATTTTTGCAAAACCCAAGCTGATATCTGATGTAATCCATAGCTGTATTTACATTGAGATTCTGCAATATCCTGAGAACCTCAAATTCATCCATCTCTATTCCCACATTACTGTCTGTCACATAGGTTAAAGCAGTAACCTTTGCTGAGTGACCACTTTGCAAGAGTGATATACTCTTGCAAAGTGGTCACTCAGTAAAGCAATTATTATCTCTCCTTCTGTCACCTTGACCCTCATCACTCATTAAGGTTACTCTTCCATAGTCATTCTTCCTCTTACTAGCCACAATGAAAGAACTCTGGAAATTCCTTTGGCCTGCTTGGCTAGATTCTTCTCGTAATCTGATTTTGCCTTTTTTGTGATTATAAGCTGATTTTTCTTGCAGAAGAGAGTGAAGAAGATAAAATCCTGGAAGAAAAGGAAACACCAAAATTGTCTGGAAAAAGAAAAGTGAGTTGTTTTTTTTTATGCATTTCTTTTTAATTTCATTAAAATTAATCAATTGACATATTTTTGGGTTGGTGTTCACTATAACTATTTAAGCACATGGTTAGAAAACTTAAATTTTATCAAGAATATATAAAATCATTTGAACAATGTGGAAGAATGTGCTTCCAAACGGCTCGTGTATTGCTAGCAGTAATTTCATTCAGCTTTGTGAATTTATAACCAGACTGAGATTTCTGTGATTTGGCCAGAAAAGTCTTGGAAGCATTTGATTCCAAAAAAGGCTGGTTTCAACAACATTAAATATTTACAAATATTTGCACTTGTAGCTTTGCCCATAATTCGAAAATTATGTAGGCTATTTCTCTTTTTGAAATGCTCAAACCATCCAGCATTAGCATGGAATGCTTCTTCTTTTTCATCATTGATAGCCCTTTTTTTCAAGGTTGCAGAGACTTGATGCTTTTGATTTAATAAGGTCAGTGCTTAGCGGGATACGTTTTTGGTTACAGTCTTTGATCCATGTAGAAAGACATCTCTCTAATTCAATCATTATAATACTTGGATTTCGAGTGTATGCATGCAATACACTCGAAATTAAATGAAAATGAAATGCAATACATGATGAAATTGAAGCAGCCTTACTTTTCTCTTTGTATTCAGCAGCTTTGCTTAAAATTCCTCTTATACACCTGGTCGTCGACTTATGACCTTCCGCACTTACAACCACAAAAAATAAAAATAAATTAATTAATAATAAATTGGGCAGCTGCGCGTACGATAACTATGGGATACGATAACTCTCTCTCTCACATACACTCAGCCGCTTTCAAGCATCTGTTGCATGTGGTGTATTAATTAAAATTCTACTGAAATACTACCCATAAAGTGTCTAGTAAAAGGAAAATGCCTTCATCTACAGATACGCCAGCTAAGAAGTCGGAAAATGCCTGAATACGATATCGTATTCACTTAAAAATGAATACGATAGCACGTGACTTGAAGTTATCACATTCCACGGTATCGACGATACTTAAGGACAAAGAAAGAATTTGGGAAGCTGTGAAAGGTTCCGCACCTATGAAGTCTACTTTAACCAAACAACGACAGGGACCCATCCATGAAATGGAGAAATTGTTGTTTATGTGGATGGAAAATTTAATACAGAAAAATTCACTCATGAGCCTTTGCACAGTGCAAGCAAAGGCTAGAAGTCTGTTTCAGAGTTTAAAATCACGTGCCGGAAATGATTACGCAGAAGATTTTCAGGCTAGTACTGAATGATTTAAGCATTTTAATAAAAGATTTGCTTTGCATAATGTAAAGAAGAAAAAAAAACGTGTGTCACAGGAGAAGTGAAGATGAAGCCCAAAAATTCGTTGATAGTTTCGACTCTTTAATCAAAGAAGAATCTACCGGAACAAATATTTAACATAGTTGAAACTGGCTTGCAATGAAAATGCATGCCTAATCTTACATTAATACACCAAGAAGCAAAAAGGATGTCAGGATTCAAAGCTTTTAAGAATTGGTTGATTTTGTTGCTTGGTGGGAATGCCACGGGTTTTAAGCTGAAGCCTTTTCTCATTTATCGTTCAGAAAACCCTCATGCATTTAAGCACAAGAACAAGCACACACACTGCCTGTTTACTACCGTTCAAACCTTAAAGCTTGGATGACTCAAGCACTATTCGAAGACTGGTTCATGAACTGCTTTATTCCCCAGGCTCTTGAATATTGTGCGGAGAGAGGTATCCCTTTCAAGATTTTATTGATTATGGACAATGCCCCTGGCCACCCTTCTCATCTGGACGACCTTCAACATGATGTTAGAGTGGTTTTATGCCACCTAATACAACCGCTCTCATTTAACCCATGGATCAGGGTGCTATTTTGGCATTCAAGGCTCACTACCTTAGAACGACATTCGCACAAGCCATCAAAGCGATAGATTCTGATGCTGATTTATCTTTGCGAGACTTTTGGAAGCAGTACAACATTCTTCAGTGTATCAAGAATATTTTGACCGCATGGGAATGTGTAGCAAAGAATTGTATGTCGGGAATTTGGAAAAAGTGTCTAAAATGTTACGCGAATACATTTGAAGCATTTGAAAAAGGAGAGGAACTGGACGTGATTACAGAAAAAATAGTTAAACTTGCAAAAAATCTTAAATTAGAATGTGAAATAGAAGATGTAGAGGAGTTGCTAGATTGTGAAATAAAAAAACTTTCGGATGAAGAATTGATTGAATTGGAAGCACAGAGAGTGTCAGAAGAAAAAGCGAGAGAGAAAGAAGAGGAACCAGAAAAGAAATTCACTGCAAAGAGTTTATCAGATTCTTTTTCGCAACTGAATAAATCTCTCACCAGTTTCAAAGCAATGGACCGTAATGTCTAATGATTCACAAAGGTTGAACGTATCATTCAAGATGCTGTGCGTTGTTATCATGAGATATATGAAGAAAAAAAGAAACAAACTGTTCAAACAAAGCTCAGCATATTCCTCATCAAGAGAACATCTCCTACCTCAACCCAAGAACATGACCCTGACAATCCACAACCCAGCATAAGCAAAGATTAAAAATTGATTTTGTAAATTTCATTTGTATTAATTTTTACATTAATTTTAGATTCTATTTTTGTGTTTACAGTACAGTATGTACAGTATTATTTTTCACATTATGTACAATATACATAATTATAAATTTAAAAGATTATAAAAATAAATTATAAAGATGATAAAAAGATTAGAAAGGTTAAAGAATACTGTTAATAAATATATGGCTGACATACGACCAGATCGACTTACGACCTGTCAGCCAGAATGGAAGTCGGTCATAAGTCGACAACCAAGTGTAGTTGATTCACCCATTTTTTGTGTTCTTCTCCTATCTTTGCTGTGGACTTGTCTTGTTCATTTTTCTTTATTATTTCAAGTTTTTCTTCCAATGAGATTATTTTTCAAATCATTTTCACACTTCAACTTTTTTGCTCACTAATTCTTTTGCCCATGATGAAAGGTTGGGAAAATACTTTAAAATAAAAAAGTAAGGAAAACAATTGCAAAGGAGGCATGAGATATGATCATCAAAATGCTATGTAATTAGCAGACAATAAATTTTGGCAGTAAATTTGCAGCATATTGTACATGGAAATATGTAGTGTAGTACAGTACTGTATGCCATTAAAAAAATAACTTTGTAAAATGCTTAAATTGGTATTTTATTATTTTATCCTGGTGAGTGATTTTGTAAAATAGTTAGCCATAAAAAATGTATAGTTAGAAAATTTATAAAATCAGTAACATTTATTTTTAAGATGTATATAGGTGCACTAATCGAAAACACACTAATCGGAGGTTCATTAATCGAGGGATTGATGTATCCTTATCATTGTGTGGTGCGGATGAATTTTCCTTGTTTTGTTTTATCATGCACTTGTTTGATCAAAGCATGATTATAGGTCCCAAGTTTACTCTTCTTCAAGGGAAAGCATATTCCAATGGTTGGATCCTATCCATCATCAAGGTGTACAATAGCTTCCATTGCTCATTCAAGGTCTTTATGTCAGAACAAACGAATCTGCTCTGGTGCTTCAACAGAAACAGATCTGTTAACCATGCCCTACAAATAGTCTCTTTCAAAGCATCCTAGTTTTGAAAACATGGACTAGTTTTTTTTCTCTAGATTGGGAAGTTCAATGTTATGCAAATTATTGTCATGATTGTTGACAACATTACTACTGTTTACAGCAAGAGTAAAACAACAACAATAATAATAATAACAGTATATTTTTAGTGGCTAATACTGGCATATTTTTCACTTGAATTCAATACTATGCTAAAAATACATATAGAAAGGCTTATGTGTCATTATTCATAATAATGCTTTACATTATAAACAACACCAGGAGAGGAAAAAAATACAGTATATTAACTCATTAACATTTTACTGGTTTTCTAACCAGCATCAATAGAGCACAATTATAACTATGATAAATACACAGCACTAAACTATAATTGAGGAAAGCAATTTAAACTGACAACAGAACTAATATCCTTATATGGCACCTTCTATGGGTTGGATAACCATTAAGTTAATTTAGAGAAGTAAGGCTATCAGGTCTTAAAATGATAGTCTCCCTGATCTAATAGCATGAATTCATACTATATGTTTAATGAGATGATTTCATGGAACATTTTGTATAATGCCGGCCTGGTTGGCTGAGTGGTTAGCATATCTGCTATCCAGCCAAAAGGCTGTGGGTTCGAATCTTGCCATGGGTATGGATGTTTGTGATTGTCTGTGAAAATACTAGTGGTGGTGGGTGGTAAATGGCATTGAAGATGATGGTAGTTGCAGTTCGTTGTAGTTGGTGGATTGAATGGTGGAGACAGAGTTGTAGAGTAGGTGCCCTTACTCAATGAGTCTTTGGACTCCCTGGAAGTGTCGCATAATAACAACAACAAGATATATCTCCTTGTATAGTTCAACAGCTTATCCAAGAAACCTTCTTCTACTGGTATTGACAGTCGTAAACAAATAGCAATCTTCAGAGTGGTGACAATTAACTGAAACACTGGTACTTGTTTTGTTGACTGTTAACATATTTGCTCTGTAGCTAGCCATCTTTCCCTTATCCTGAGTCTGAAGCATAAAACTTGGAATGGTTCATATAGAATACAGCACATAGCATTCCTTATTGAATTTTATGAGCAAAATGCTCAAAATAGTGCCAAAAAAAAAAAAAAACACTAAGCGAATATGTATAATGATATAGCATATGAATTGATTAATCAAGTATTGCTGACTTGATTAATCAATTCATATGCTATATCATTATACATATTCGCTCTGTAGCTAGCCAATTTTTTTAATACTGGAATCCCAGATGTGCTTTTTTTTTGGCCACTGTTTTATTCTTACACCATAAACATGTTTATGCTATAATACTCCAAAGAAATATATCTAAACCTTGCATCAGTGATTGGAGGATTAACCAGAATTAGTTAATGATTTGTACATTTTTATTAGGGTTTTGCAGTTAATGGCCTCTCAAGAAAGAAACCACGTATTTCACTTTTTGATGAAGATTCAGATGATGATGTTGATTTTAAACCAGAACAAGAGAAATGTAGTGATTCTGAGTCTGTTAGTAGTGGAGTTACAGAACATAGCATGTCTGAGCCTGAAGAGGAAGAAAGTTCTCCTTTAAAGGTAATTGCATTTTTATTGTTAAATTTTTCATATATATCAACACTTTTTTCATTATTCTTTGTTTATATGATGATCACTTATTTAAGACCGAAGTAGTACTTATAATTCAAGTTGTAATGAATATTTTGTGACTTTTCTGTATGCATTTAGTAATCAACCTTATTTTTGCTTGTGTTTCTTATGCTGCCTATAGATGAGAATTATTGGTACTGAATTATGTACTGTCGTAGAAAACTACAGCTAATTCACTATAGCTTTTAGGATAATTGAGAATCAGAAAGTTTTGCAAAAATAACATATTTATAAGGAGTTCCACCATGGTTAATAGAGAAAAGTTAAAAAACCAGTTAAAAAAGATTTTTCATGTGCTCTCATAATAGTCAGTTCATACAGTCTTTGCATTTAATGTTTATTCTTGTACTTAATTTTCCTGGAATTGCCTCATCTATTAAAAAAAATAATAATAAATTATCTTTCAGAACTGAATTTTACGAGTCTTTTTGTTATTTTTGTATGTTTCCCACCCCGCTTACTTATATCTGAGGATTATTTCTACTGAAGTATGTAACTACAGGCAGCCCTCACTACAGCAAATCGAACCATAGGAACAGTTTGTTATAAACTCTAATTATCTGGATTGCTTGTTTTAAGAGAGACTCTATTATCATAACATTGTGCCAATGGGACTTATTAGGGTGGTTAGCATATCCACTCTCCATCCAAAAGGCTGCCGGTTCGAATCCCACTGTAGGCATGGATGTTTGTGATTGTTTGTGGAAATACCAGTGGTAGTATTTGGCGGTAGATGGCATTGGTGTAGTTTCAGTCAGTTGGTGAAGACAGAGTTGTAGAGCAGGTGCCCTCTCTCGATGAGTCTATGGACTCCCTGAAGGTGTCAAATAATAATAATATTATAATCATAAATCAGATTTTAGTATGTAGTTATTTATTTGGTTTTGAGATTCCCAGTATGCTAAAGGATTCTGTGTCAGAGTCAAAGACATTGCAGCATTTGAAAAAAAGTCTGCTAAGAACTTTTTCACTGAACCTTCTCCCAGTTTCATACAGAGGCAACAGAATTTTTCATTGTACAAAATGGGAAAAACTAGCTGAAAGAACATAGAATTAACAGTCATAAATTATTAATCTCATAGTCTTAGTTGCTTCATCTGAAATCTCAAACTAATAGCTTATAAGTTTAAATTAACCTGTGGACATGAATGTTTGTGCATGCCTTTTGGTCATTTCATCATCTTCACCATAAGTGTTAGAGTGAATGGTGGTGTGTTATGGCCAGGTTTCTATTACACCATGAATTAGGTTTCTATGATGCCAGTTAATGGCATCAAAGAAACCTAATCCATGCTGTATTAGATGACTTATTATTAATACATCATCTAATACACGTGCTGCTGGAGTACCACCATATGGCTGGTTACAAAATAAGATGAGATTACTGTTGAAACTAAAATATAAAATACAATAAAAATGACAACATTAAGTAAATAATTTGAAATGACATGATATTTAAGGGGAGAAAAACCTTAAGGAAGTTTAAACATCTTGGATACTTAGGAACTCATTCCTAAGAACCCTGAACCTGTATGGCAAGTCCCAATTCCATATATTGTGAGCATCTCAGCAGCAGTTGCAAAGATCCTGAAGAGAGTATCAATTTAGCCCATACATTCTTCCCCATCAACAAAATTTCCTCTTGATTACCATAATCCATAAAAGATGCACGGGTCCCTCTATCTCTCCCTGGTATTTACCAGGTTCAGTGTGATTGCCTGTGCTTGTACTTAGAACAAACAGAATGTTCATGCAAAAAAAAAAACTACAGATACACCAGTTTTATATTTTATATCTAGTAAACCTGAAAAGTCTGTTTTGGAACAGCACAGAGTGGACACTAATTATAATATACACTGGTTCATCATCATCAAGAACCATGGGCCCAGTGCCTGTTGGTGTCTGATGCCTCCTTCACTATCTTCCACCTTTCTTTGTCCAGTGCACAGTGTCGCAGTTTCTGTACACCCATTCCACACCAATCCTTTATGTCATCTATCTATTCTCTGTATGATCTACCTCTTCTGTTTACACCATCCATAATATCAAACATGAATGTTTGATATTATGGATGGTGTAAACATCCATAATATCAAACATGAATGTCTTTATCTTCCAGTCCTCACTCATTCTGCAGATGTGTCCAAATAATTGCAGCTTCCGTTTCATAATCTTCTACATTAGATTCTTCTTTGGTTGTATCTATGCATTAAGGGGAGGGCCACTACCCAGACTAGTTTCGACCTTTATTGAGGTCTCTTCAGTGGGAGCCAGGCCCAAGTGGAGATACTGGGCAGAAGCATTTGCAAGGTCATCTCTACCTGTAGGAGTTACCAAATGGTGTGCTGCCTTTTTATTAAATTACTCTGAATTTAGAGAAAGACGCTGAAAGTTTATTTTTCACTTGGTTAGAGTATAATAAATTTAGTTTAATCCTTTATCCAAGTGTGAGCAAACAAAGTTTGTGCCTGAAAGTATCTTCAGGACTGGGGTAAGGTGGTACAACACCGGGCAACTCGTTGCAAAGGTGGAGCACTGAAGAGACCTTAATAAAGGTCGAAACTAGTCTGGGTGGTGGCCCTTCCCTTAATGCATAACATTATACATATCTGCAAGGAGATGTGTTTTGCATTATGGGAGATACTGAGATAGGAGTGATGTTAACTTGCTCCACCTTTGCAACGAGTTGCCTGGTGTTGTACCACCTTACCCCAGTCCTGAAGATACTTTCAGGTGCAAACTTTATTTGCTCACACTTGGATAAAGTATTAAACTAAATTTATTATAGTCTAACCAAGTGAAAAATAAACTTTCAACATCTTTCTCTAAATCCAGAGTAATTTAATAAAAAGGTGACGCACCATTTGGCAACTCCTATCGGTAGAGATGACTTGCTAATGCTTCTGCCTGGTATCTCCACTTGTCTCCACTTGGGCCTGGCTCTCACTGAAGAGACCTCAATAAAGGTCGAATCTAGTCTGGGTGGTGGCCAATCCCTTAATGCATAACATTATACATATCCACAAGGAGATGTGTTTTGCATTATGGGAGAAACTGAGATAGGAGTGATGTTAGCTTGCTCACACTTGGATAAAGGATTAAACTGAATTTATCATAAATACATAAATCAGAATTACTTTATCCATTGCCAAGATTTGGGTGAGTCTCATCCTCATACATAACAATAGCTTTTTTTTTTTTTTTTTTTTTTCAAATGTCATCATTCAAAATTATTTTTTTAATGTTGTCCTTTTATTATATTTCAAAATTAATTTATTTTAATCTCAGTTTCAACTGTAATCTCATCTTATTTTGTTACTCTCTGCATGGTGGCACTCCACGACTGAATGAATGAACTTTGTAAAAAAGGAATACCATTCCTTTGTTTTAGCTTCACCTTGTGATCATGCTGATACGCTGATATTAGTGCAAATGTTTGCACTAATATCAGCGCATTATTATTATTATAGTCTTTATTCTTGTACGTGTTTCTAATAATAGTTTTTTCCAGGTTGTTAATGCAGCCATAAGCTTCAAGTATTCTCTGCAAGAAATTTGACTGAATCCTTCAAAGAGTTTTGCTAAAAAGCCTCACTAGTGTGACATCTGATGTAATGAATTCCATATTTTTCAGTCACATTAAGTTTTGCATTAAATGCCATGCAAAGTGTTGGACTTGTGTGTTAAGGTAATCCGAACTGAATATGAAATTTTTTCAATTCACTTAAAACCTTCATTAAGCTGAGAGGGGATTGCACACTGAGTAATGAAAAACAATTCTGATCTGTTGATTGAATATACTGTGGAGATACTATACACTCAGCCAGCCAGGCTTGCAATTAGTCACGTAGGTCTTCATTCACTTGAAAAAAAAAAATTAATTTCTTGTTGATCTGAATTCCACTTAGTATGCTCCTTTGTTCATTCCAAATATACAGATGCATGTTTTTTTTATCAAATTGGTTTTTTGTGGTATGAAATGTTTTGGAGTTTCCATTCACTAACTAAGCATAACACTAGTACTCCTTCCAACTCCTGACTAACATTCTGCTGGTATTTTATTTGATGGATCATTACAATTCTGTAGTAGTGATGTTTGCTCAGGTTTTGCTGATTTGGTTGACCGAGCAGTTAGTGTTTTTGTTGTCTGCCCAACAAGGTCTATATTCGAATCTCATTGCATAGGAATGTTTACAAAAGTCTTAAGGTGGTAGATGCTTTATGACCACCTATGCCTTATTGCAGATTGATGGTCTCATAACAGGATTTACAGATTACCCTAATAATGGTGTCAGATAAAGAGATGCTAGGTGGCAGTTGCACGTTTCAGTAAATTTAGTAGATTTGAGGAATTATTGATGCTAGTTCTTATGAAAAAAGTTCCATGGAAATTATAAAAATCAAGTGGATATTAAATCCAGCATTATTTCAAAGCCAAATACAGAAACTATAAAAGTTTCGTATGAAATTTGACCAGAAAGCTAACACGAATACACTCGCTGGCATTTACAAGTTGCCCTAGCCAGACCTTATAGGAAACATGATCGCTATGCCCAAATGTCCATATATTAAGGTCCGGCTAGGGTAACTCGTAAATGCCAGTGAGCTTATTCCCGTTAGTTCTCTCTGGTCAAATTTCATACGAAACTTTTATAGTTTCTGTATTCGGCTTTGAAATAATATCGGATTTAATATTCCACTTGATTTTTATAATTTGTGCATCGCTAAATTGAAGCCTTTTGACTCTTTATTATATAAAAGTATATACTTTTACGCATCAAACCGAGATTCGCTTACTGAAAATACAACTCTCAAACGTTGTATTTGAGTTTTTGCTCTCTTAAGGTTTCTGCCTGGTCTCTGATGAAAACTAACCAGTTGGAAACAGCTGTCAGGCCAGTGAAACCTTATCAAAATCGACCAGTAGGAGGCGAATATATGGACGCTTGGGCATAGCGATCATGTCTCCTATAAGGTCCGTCTAGGGTAACTCTTAAATGCCGGCGAGTGTGTTCCCATTAGCTCTGGTCAAATTTCATACGAAACTTTATATCTTCTGTATTCGGTTTTGAAATAATGCTGGATTTAATTTGGAGACTATTGAAAAAGCTTAGAAATGAAGGAAAACATATACTGTAAAAGGAATCAGAGATGATAAAGGTGACATGAAACTGAAGATAAAGATATTCTATATATCTGGAATAATTACTTTCAAACACTGCTAAATGAAACTAGCAATGTCAACATGGTGGTAAAGAACTTCATACACTAATGCAGTCAAGAATGCATGTCCATACTTGAAGTACAAAAAAAAAAATCTAAAACATGAAATGTGGAAAGGCAGCTTTAGTAAATCAAATTTGGCCAGAAATGCTCAAATATGGAGGTATAAAGGTTTTATAGGCTGCATTGCATAATTCAGAAGGCCTGGTCAGAGGGTCGAATTCTGGATGATTGGGGTACAGTTCTTATAGTACACATCTATAAAAAAAGGAAATCAAACAGTGTAAGAATTACTGAGGCATTTCCCTGCTGAGTGTTCCTGGTAAGATTTATGCAAGTATACTTAAGAAACAATTGAGAAGGATTGTGTAAGAAAAGCTTGGTGAAGAACATGCTGGATTCAGGCCAAATAGAGGCTGTTAGGATCAGATTTTCACTTTATGACAAATAGTTGAGAAATCATGGGAATATGACAAAGTTCTGTATTTTGTTTGTATTGTATTCTCTATTAAGTTTTGTAGCTCTGGAAAAGGCATATGACAAGGTGTCAAGAGATTATTCTAATCACTACAGTTATATATCGTGTCAATTGGGCATTATATCAAGCAATACAGTCTTTGAGTTGTAAGTCAGCAGTTCGAGTTGAAGTAAAGGAAGATGGTTTAATGTTAAAACTGGTATTTTAACATTAATCTATATGGATCACATTAGGAAGGAAAGTGATATTAAACCTGATTGGATGTGTTAATGTCATCCAATCAGGTTTAATACCACTTTGCTTCATAATGTCATCCATAATGTTAACACATCTAAGCAAAATTGGATGTGTTAATATTAGCTCTTTGCGTTATACAGATGATGTTATACTTCTAAATAAATCCGACAAGATTCCTTTACTAAATTCAATAACTGTTGTAATAGATATGGTATGAAAGTCAGCAATAACAAGACAAAGACAATGAAAATAGGCAGAACCATTGAAAATATCAGGGTGCTTAAAAGTCAAAGCTATATAACTGAGAGGAGACCTCCACATAGCCTTCAAAGGAATGCGGAGAACCGGCCAGGGCTTCTGACCTAATGTCCAATCCTCACCTTCTCTTGGTGCATCCTGTTAGGTATCTATCTATCTGGATACGGAACGGACGAGGATGGGCTGGAAATTTGGGATTTAGCCGACCAAATTGTATTCTTATTGGCTTAAACCAAAATTTCAAATGATGGTACAACATGACAGAATTTCATGCAGGCTGCGGTGTTGCTGGGTTAAACAAGGCCCCTGTTGTTTTCACCAGGGAACCAGGACAAACAACAGAAAGTCTGCTGCTGGAACAAATCATAAAACTTATCCCAACTCAGCATCACCAGAGTTCAAGATCACTACTATCAACATAAGAAGCATGAAGAAATGGAGCTAGCTGAGCAATTGGATAAGTACCAGATCGACACAAAGGGATGACTGAAAAAAAAAAAAAAAAGACAAAAACTGGTCAGATCTTCTGAACAATAAATGCAAAATGTTATATTCAGGTAATGACAATCAAGGAAAAGAAGGAGTAGCCATAGTATTTAACACTAAATATGAGGCTAATCTTCTTCAATGGCAGACAGTCTCAAGTAGAGTGATGTGGAAAATATCAGAATGGTGGAACTGGACAATGAGAGTTATTTGTGCCTATGGTCCCACAGAAGGTTCTACTAAGGTAGAAGTGGAGGAATTTTTTGAAGCTTTAGAGAAAACAACTGACACAATGAAAACAGAAAAGTTGCGGATTTAAATATCAGAGTAGGAAATGATTATCAGACATACAAAAATATTTTGGGAAAATTTGGAGAAAAGAGCAAAGCTAATAATAATCGCAAATACCTGTTGGATTTCCACTCAGGACATGGACTGGTTACTACTAACACAATGTTTCAACATAAAAATGTGCACAAATTCACATGGAGAGAAGCAAGGAATAAGAAAAGTCTCATTGACTATGTTATTGTTGATAGCAATGTTCTCGTTGGTGCAGGACACCAGAGTGTACAGAGGATTTGAAATTTGAAGTGATCACCATTTAGTCTTTAGCAGGATAAAATTGAATTTCATGTTGAAAAGAAGAACATGTAAGAGAGTTTTAAACCGAATAAAAGGTGAGTAGCTTTCAGATGAACTGTAGACTAAAATACACAAATATTATTCAAGAAAAAAATGAAAGAGTTTGAGAGCAGTAACCAAACCTCAGAGATTCAGCGGCAAGCCCTGAAGAAAATACTGATTGAGTCAGCCAGAGAGGAGAGGCATATGGTGAGGTTGTGTGCAAGGATAAAAAAATCAGAACTCCCTGTTGGACACAGGAAGTTAAAGAGACAGTGAAGGAAAAGAAGAAAGCATATCAAAAGTTCCTGCCAAATAAGTCAGCTTTTACTCTTACAGAATACAGAGACAAATGTAAGAAAGCGAAACGCTGTGTAAAACTAGCTAAACAAAAGTCATGGGAGGAGTTTGTCACTTTACGACAGATAGTTTTGAAATCATGGGAATAGAACAAAGATCTGTATTTAAGTTTTGTAGATCTGGAAAAGGCATATGACAAGGTGCCAAGAGAGAGAAGCTATTCCAAACGCTACAGTTATATGGTGTTAATGGGACATTACATCAAGCAATATTTAGTCTTCATTTGAGGTGTAAGTCAGCAGTTAGAATTGAAGGAAGTACAGGAAGGTGGTTTAATGTTAAATCTGGTATCAGACAAGGATGTACATTATCCCCTCTCTTATTCATTATCTATATCAGTGCTTCCCAAATTTATGGATGTAAAGGCCCTTTTAATATATTTAAAATTAAAAATTAAAATATTTCACGGCCCCCATCGAAATAAAAAATCGTAATGCAGACATATATTATTATATTTATTGTGATTATATTCAATACAAAACATACACAGCAAATATTGCAAAAATCAAATGCAAACATTACATTTTTAGCATCTTACATGTACATTTGACGTGGTCTTAAAACATTTTAAATTTGTTTTCATTATTTCACGGCTCCCTTCAACAATGCTAACGGCTCACAGTTTGGGAAGTGCTGATCTATATGGATCACTTTATGAAGGTGGAATGGTATCAAAATTGGAGATATTAATGTCAGCTCTCTGCTTTATGGGACGATGTTATACTTCTAAATAAATCCGCTACAAGTCTGCAAGATTCCTTTTCTAAATTGAATAACTGTTGTAATAGATATGCTATGAAGGTCAGCAATAACAAGACAATGAAAATAGGCAGAATCATTGAAAATGGCAACTGCATTGTGAAGAACTTATAGAACAAATAAAACATTTCAGCTACTCAGGCATGGTTTTTTAGTGAAGATGGTAAGTTAAATGTGTAAATAGACAACAGAATCAACAAAGCTGATATGGTAGGAAGTCAACTGAATAAATTTATATGGAATAAGCAAGAAATTAGCCAAAACACTAAATTAGCTGTATACAAGAGTGTTTAAATCAATTTTAACTTATGGATCTAAGAGCTGGGTTAGAAGTAAAACACTTCACCAAAGACTAGAGACTCAGACATGAGAGTCCTGAAAAAGATTAGGGGCATGAACAGATGGCAACAATGGCAATATCATATTAAACGAGGATATTAGGAAAGAATTTGATATTGTCAGCATCCAGGAATGCATTAGCAGAACTAATCTCAGGTGATATGGTCACTTAAACAGAATGGAAGATGAAAGATTAGCAAAGCAAGTGTTCTCTGCCAAGTTGGTAGGAGAAAGACCAAGATATAGGTGGATTGATACAGTAAAAGTGCCTTAGAAGACAGAAATATAAGACCTGATAATATTGGAGTCTTGACATTTAACAGACTGATTTGGAGGAAAATTGTAGAATTGTTAGTGATGATGTAAATTTTTCATGTAGTATTATCATACCTTGATAATACTACATGAAAACTTGAGGGTATATATCGGGAATTTGATGATGATGATGATTGATTTTTATAATTTGTGCATCGTCAAAGTGAAGCCTTTTGGCTCTTTATTTTAGTAAATATGATGGAAATATTTATAGAAGGTACATATTGCAGAAACAGTGCAAGAGTGAGTGGAGATTGTAGTAATAGATGTCATTGGTCAATCTGAGGGCACTTTTATGGTCACCACCCAAAATGTGGGAGCAGTATTCAGTGGTTAGGTGGATTTGTGATCTGTGTAAGGCTAACTGTTCAGAGATGAAGTAGCACCTTTAGCGAAAGAGAAAACCTAGCTTTTTTTGGAAGCTGAGGAGGAAATGGTTGTGGTTATGCCAGTAGCGGCCTGATGTGGGTAATTTCAAGGCAAGAAATCTCATCTTATTTAAAGATTTAAGTATTGTCAAAGTTAATATGGGAAGATGGTTCTTTTTGTGAAAAATAAGATACAATTGTGTATTGCTAGCATTGAAATTGATGAAGTTGTCCAAATCCCCATTGGAGGATGGTTTGCAGATCAGAATTCAGTGCAGAGAAGGTTGATGTTCTGTAAGTTGAGGTGGATTATGTAGTGCATGAAAGTGCACAAAAACTGTATGTTGTGTTGGCAGTCAGCGCCAGAGTAAGTGTTTGTGATATACAGAAGGAAGAAGACTCTGGCATTAGTTGCATAGTGAGAGGATAAGGAACCACCAGGAAGTGTCCAGTCTTGCACTTGAGATTTACCAAACTTTTCCATGGTATTTGTCCAGAGATGAGTGACATACAGGTGCAGATCTCTTTAAATTAAAGGTGCCAAGAAATTATATTCTTGATTTAATCCTTTAACAAATGTAAGCAAACAAAGTTTGCTGAAGTAATATCATGACTAGGCAACTCTTATATAGAGGCTGACTTCATATCACTCCTTAGTATCCCATAATGCAAAACACATATCCTTACAGACAGATATAATGCTGTGTATTGTGAGAAGGTCACTATCCAGACTGGTTTTGAGGTCTCATCAGTTGGAACCAGATCCAGAAGTGATATCAAGGTATATCAATAAAAGTCAAAACTGGTCTGAGTAGTGATCCTTCCCATAATGCATAGCATTATACATGTCTGTCAGGATATGTGCTTTGCATTATGGGATACTAAAGCAAGTGATAAGAAGTCAGTCTCTCTATACAAGTTGCCCAGTCGTGAAATTACTTCACGTGCAAACTTTGTTTGCTTACACTTGGATAAAGGATTAAAGAATATAATTTCTTGGCACCTTTAATTTATAGTAAAACCACAAGTGGAAAAACTTTCAACAGGTGCAGATCTCTTGTTGATCAGTAGTGGCAGAATCCATGCTAACAGTCATTTATTAGCTGGAAATCTTCAAGGTAGTCTAGGAGTTGGGTATTGATAGTTCTCTACATTGTTTCAGAAAGAGATTGGACAATAATTTGATAGTAATGATTTGTCACTCTTCTTAGGAATGGGTTAAACATAAGCCAGTTTCCAGGCTATGGGGTGGATACCAGTGAAGTAAGAGAGCAGAAATAGGCAACATAGGATAGGAGTTAGTTCTGGTGCGCAAACATTCAGGACAGGTGGAGAAATGCCATCAGGACCACGAAACTTCTTAGTGTCTATTACTATTATGGCCTTTTTCTTGACCATTAGTATTATTAAATTGAAGACTTAATTCTGTATGTTAGTCAAGTAGATAATAGTTTAATATCTGACGTTTCACTGACTGATATCTGTCAGCATTTTCAAAGGATACACTGGTAAGCAATAGAAAGTAACAAAAACTAGGAAACTAACCGACAATTCTAAAAATTATATAAAGTTATCACTGTGCGTGATACAATACCTATATCATATCATTGTGTATTATATCATTGTATCATGCACAGTGATAACTTTACATAATTTTTAGAATTGTCGGTTAGTTTCCTAGCATTTGTTACTTTCTATTGCTTACCAGTGTGTCCTTTGAAAATGCTGACAGATATCAGTCAGTGGAATGTCGGATATTAAACTATTATCTACTTGACTAACATACAGAATTAAGTCTTCAATTTATTCTTAGTGCCTAATTCGGACAATTTTCTTCTGATCTCTTTCTGGCAAAAGGATAGAGGAGGCAGTGAGTATTGAGCACATGTGGAAGAATTGGGAGGCATTTACCAGCATCTGTTATGCATTCATTGGAGAAAAAGTATGAAGCCAAGAGATTGGCTTTTTCTGAGTGATGATGCAATCGAGCTGTCTGATTGTATGGGTGGAAGATGCAAGATTTTTGCTCTTATAGAATTTGTTTCAGAAGCATTGATGGTTTTCTTACAGTTGTTTTGGGCTTGGGTATAAGCACTAAAGAAAGATAGTTCTTCTTGATAACCATTTGTGGTATGCTCAGGTTTTTGCTTGTACAACTTTGGCACACATTTTAGAAAACCAAGGTTTAGATAGGGGATGGCAGTTTAGGACCTGTGTGGGTAACATATGTTTCCATGTCAATAAGGATTACATTTTTCCTTAAAGAAAGGATTTGCCTAAAAGAAAGGATCAATAAGGATTACTTTGGTGATACATTCAGTGCATATTTTTGTAATTATTATTGTACGGGCTCCTCCACAAAGTCTTAAGACTTATCGTGGGAGACCCAAACTATTAACACAGTATCTATCATGCCTCTCCTTAAAACCATTAACAAAGTACTCAAAACTGACTCAGGTAACCCATTACATTCATTCACCATTCTCCAAGTGAAAAAATCTAGTCCTCACATGCTTGCTAACCACACTCTTACCCAACTTCCAGGGATGACTTCTTGTTCTATTCCCACTAGCCAAGTGCTGAAACATTTACCCTGCATCAGTCCTGTAAAATCCTTTAAGTAACTTAAATGTTTCTATCATATCCTCTTTTTTTGTCTATTAATCACTTTCTCATCCCAAGAAACATAAGTGACCAGACCTGAGAGACCAATCCAGATGTGGTTGTATCAAGGTTTTATAAAAAGGAATGATAACCACCCTTATTAATATTATTATCATCATCATCATCATCACTACTACGAGGGGTTTAAGAAAAGTAAGGTAACACATTTTTTCCTTTAATAATGGTGAAAGGGAATAAGATAAAACACAATGGGCCCATTGCAGTGTGGTGCTACTGATCCTAGTGTGATCCAAAACAGGTATCTGTGAAGTTATTTTTTGGCAAAAAGGTAATGTCAAAATAGCAGATGGGTTTTGGATGCACTGAATTTAAAGCAGGCTGTGGTGACATTGAGAGCAGGCCTTCATCGAGCAAGACAGAAGACAACATTTCATGCATTAAGGACCTCATTCTTGAAACAGCAAGTGAAATTGACACCTTTAATGAAATTGTTCACAATGTCCTTGGTTTTTGAAAGGTGTGCTCCTGCTGGGCGCCATGATAATTGTCATTGCACCCAGCAAGAGGATTTTCTCGCTTACCATTTTCTTGCTTTGTCTCATCACAGGAGACAAAATGTGAGTTCATCACTTTACCCCAAAGAGCAAACAAGACTCCATAATCTGGAAACATCAACAATCTCCTATGTACAAAAAAAATTCAAAGGTGAATTTCTTGCTGAAGGGAGGAACAGTCAATGCAGATCTTTACTGTACAATATTGGATAAACTGAAAGTCAACATTCAACACAAACAAACAGAACTCCTGACAGTGTGATTTTGGTGCATGACAATGCGACTCCACATGCTGTGCACTTGTGAGTGGTTGCACTGTAATCATTGGGAAACTCTGCCGCATCCCCCCTACCCTCCTCCTATAGCCCAGACTTAGTGCCTTCAGACTCCCATTTGTTTCCCCCTCCCTCCTCAAGAAACACCTTTCTAGAAGGCATTTCACTGTGTATGAGGAAGTTCATCAGGCAGTACAGTGTTGGTTACTGGGTGTGTGCATAGATTTCTTCAGTACTGGTATTGATAAACTGTTAGGACATGTGTATCAATATATTTGGAGACTTTGTGGAGAAGTAGTACATGTTCACTTATTTATTGGCGTATAATTTTAACTTCCTATTATTAAACATTTCTGAGGGGAAAAATGTGTTACTTTATTTTTTGGAAACCCCTTGTACTATTGTATGGGCACTTTCATGGAGTCTGAAGACATGTTGGAGACCCAGTTTATCCACACAATATATCATTCTTGAACCAATTAACAAACAAAGCACTAACAACAACTGATTCCATTCATTCACAACTTTCCAAGTGAAAATATTTACTCTTCATTGCCCTACTAGCCACACTTTTACTCAAATTCCAGAGATGACTTGTTCTGTCCCCTTCTAGCTAAGCACTGAAACATTTCCCCTGTATCAATCCTATTAAATCCTTTAAATAACTTAAATGTTTCTTTTATCCTTTCTTTTTTTGTCTATCAACCAACTTCTGCATTCTACCCCCTCCCCCTTCAATCTATCCTCATAAAGGAACATTCCACAGACTGCTCACAATCTTGTTTGCTTACCTCTGAATCCTCTCCACCACTTCTTCATTCTCAAGAAACCCAGGAGGTCAGACCTGAGTCTAGTAATCCAGATATGGACATATCAAGGCCTTATAAAGAGGAATAACAATTTCATTATCTCTACTTGTTAGTGTGTTCTTCAGTAGCCAAGGAATCTTATGAGCTACCTTAGCAGTATGTCCTCTAAACTTCAACTCCCTGTCTACCACCCCTAAATTCCTAGCTTCATCAGTTCCATCAGTGTGGTACACAGCTTGTAATTTATTTATCCTAAAATACATAACTTTACATTTCTCCACATTAAACTGATGCCCATTATCTTTTGCCCATACTGATTGCCTATTTAAATCACTTAAATCATCAGCAAACAACTGAATATTTCCTTTCAGGGTTATTTCCTATATCACTGAACCTTGTGACACTCCCCTAGTCACCAGCTTTCACGAGGATTCTGCTCCTCCATATATCACTTTTTGATATCTGTGCAGCAGCCACCCTCTTATCTACCTAACGAGTGTCATATGCATTCACATTTGTTCTAATTTATGTAATAGAATTTCATGTGATATTATCTCAAATGTCTTTGCAAACCTTTATGAGAGCTCTGACAGAAAGCAGCCTAGTCAGTGGCATATCCAGTTCCCATGTACATTCTCTTGAAATGTGAGCCAATATCTATCCATTCCCAAAGCTGTAATTGTATTCAGATTTGGCAATATACTAAGTACATCCAGTTCATCAACCACTGTTCTCACATCATTCCCTGTCACCTCTTTCATAATATCTTCACTTGGATGATATATCTTTGCAAAATGATCTCAATCAATAGGTCAACAATTTCATATGCCTCTGTTATCTCTCTGCCATCTGCACTCATTAAAGTTATCCTTTCGTAGTTATTCTTCATCCTATTTTCCATATAACAAAAAAAATTTTTTGATTTCCTTTTGTAATTTCTTCTCATAATCTGATTTTGCTTTCCTTATCACACTGGTCACATTTCTTGCTTGATCCTTGTACTGTTCATGAATTAGCTGGTCACCTTTTTCCTTATATACTCTCCACCACATTTTCTTTGTTTGCAGCTTATGCTTAATGATACTGCTCATCCATCTAATTTCTACCTGATATACTCTCTTGACCTTGGGTATACAGAGTGATATTGCTTCTTCCAGATACCTCTTGACTCTATCCCCATGCACTGTGAACATCCTTCCCTTGCAGATCTTTATGCCATGGAACTGCTACAAGTTGCCTACTAGGTGCATCATCACCTGCCTTATAGTTCCACATATATCCTTTCTTCACTGGAATTTCCACATGTTTTGCTACTTTCCAGTTCAAGACCGTATGATCACTTTTCCCCGTTCAGAGGTGACATTTCCTCCTTTTTACAATCATTAACTAGTGCATAATTGTGCTCTGTCTATTTAGCTCAGTTGTATTTAATCTGTTTTTGATGACAGTTAACTTGGGTGTTAACTTACTAAACTTGTACCATTTTCATTAATCTCATTAATCAAATATTTCCTTCAGAAAAATATATTGAGTGCTCTAATCTTTTTTATAAATGCATTGCCATAAAAATTTGATGTGATAACAGATTTTTCAGAATATAGGATTTCCTTTAGAATATCATAGATATATTGGCTTGGCTGGAACTTCTCAGTTTGTTATTGTGAGTGGTGTTCATTATAGCTTTCAACTAGTGGTTGATAATGGTTTCATCAAGAACAAAATGCATCGAGTGATAATCTTAAATACACTATGATATTAAGAAGACAATGTATGGTCCTTAGGTCAGAATTTTACATTGTAGTGAGGTTATCTTACTTTTGTTTAAATATACTTATAGTGGTTGAAAATAATAATCAGATTTCCTGTATATGTTATATCATCTAAGCCAAAAAAAACTGTTTTATAATAATTGTTCATTAACTAGTAGTAAATCAAGATGGTTTTGTAAAATGGAGACATACCATTCTGTGGTGTAAAAGTTATATTGATTACTCAGTATGTATAGTTGATGTATTCATAATGAGTAGACTTTTCTGAAGATCAGAGAAACTATCATGTGATTTCAAATTCTCCACATTACTCTACATTTTTTTTATTTATTTATTTCTGTTACTCATAGCAGAAACTATTGAAGTTTTAAGGTTGTATCATTTGTTGATTTTCTTTCAGACTCCCAAACAGTCAAAAAAAAAGGCCAGAGTTATTACTCGATCTTCTCCAGAGAGCAGTGTTAAGAACAAAAAAACACCTGTTCATAATAGAACATTGGCAAAGCTGTCTTCATTTTCATCAGGCCAGGTATGTTTAAGAGATAAGTAAAAGTATAGGGATTATTTTTTAACAAACGGCTCAGATAAGAGTTAATAGGGTACTATTTGATATCTTCAGTGAGTGTGCAGAACATTTGTGTTAATCAGTTATGGCACATTTCAGTTCAGAACGTGTGATGTATTTGCACAACAGACACCTTACAGAGGAGATTGCCAATTTGAATGGCCATAGTCCACTGATTAAGTGTAAGCACAAGCAATTTCCTTGTACTAAATAAATCATTGATTGTTGCAAATAGTCTTGGATAGATTTCTACAACCTACAAATGTAGTGTTTTCAGACATCTCAGATATCATTACCTGTGATACTTCTGATTTCATTATTTAAGATCGTTGTGTACTGTTATTGAATATAGCATCTTGTTAAATGTATATTCACATGTGTGCTATAGACTGTACTTAACAGTCGAAAGATGTGTATCTTGAAAGTGTAAAGCATATAAATTGAGCATTTATAATTTTTGAAGTGCAGTCGCACATGACCATAGTCATGTGCGACTGCACTTCAAAAATTCAAAAAATCATGACTGCAAAAAAAAGATTATTTTGTTAAAAAAAAAAAAAGTCATGAATATATCATAACGTAACACATAAGAATGTTTTAAAATGCTAATTAAGCTTTTTTTTTATTTCAAAACATTCTTATGTTTTATGTTATGATACATTAATGACACTTTTTATTAACAAAACAATCTTTTCAACTTGTATATAACTTGTTGTGCACATCCTGCCCACAACAAGTTAGAAACTGGTAGTATATTAGTATACTATGAATGAGCTAAGAACTAGATAATTCAGAAACCCTACTGTAGAGTAAAACAAGGTAACTTTTTTCAGTTCACTTCAGGCCACCAGTTGGTAGAGTGGTGATCTCTAACCAAACCAAAAAAAAATTTCTATCACTTAAAGACTTTCATAAAACATCCAGTGCTACTTGGGGATTTGAACCCATAGCTGTTGGTTGGGGACATCCTCTACTTAGCCAAATAGGAAATTGCTAAATGTAATGTTAGGTTAGACTCTCTCTTATTGCCTAATTGATAATAGTAAGTATAAGTGACTTATTTTCAGTTATTCAAAGATACTGTTAAATCAATCAGAGTTCATGATGCTGTATTTTATCATTATTATTCCCTGTTTATTTACTCGTGTGGAATGTAAAGGTTACTATGATTGTATTATATACTTAACATTATTACAAATTTCGGGGTGCTAAAGGGTCAAAGCTGTATAACTGAGAGGAAACCTCCACATAGCCTTTAAAGGAATGCGGAGAACCGACCAGGGCTTCTGACCTAATGTCCAATCCTCACCTTCTCGTGGTGCACCCTGTTGGGTATCTACTTGGATACCGAACGGATGAGGATGGGCTGGCAATTTGAGATTTAGCCGACCAAATTGTATTCTTATTGATTAAACCAAAATATCGAATGATGGTACAACATGACAAAATTTCATGCCGGCTGGGGCGTCGCCTGGTTAAACAAGGCCCCCGTTGTTTTCGCCAGGGAACCAGGGCAAACAGCGAAAAGTCAGCTACTGGAACAAATCTGAAAATAAACCCCAACTCAACATCACCAGAGTTAAAGATCGGTACTATCAACGTAAGAAGCCTGAATGGAAAAGAAATAGAGCTAGCTGAGGAATTAGATAAGTACCAGATCGACATAATAGAGGGTGACTGAAACAAAAAAGACCAAAACTGGTGAGATCTTTCTGAGCAATAAATACAAAATGTTATATTCAGGCAATGACAATCAAGGAAAAGAAGGAGTAGCCATAGTATTCAACACAAAATACGAGGCTAATCTTCTTGAATGGCAGTCAGTCTCAAGTAGAGTAATGTGGGCAAATATGAGAATGGGGAACTGGACAGTGAGACTTATTTGTGCCTATGGTCTCACAGAAGGTTCTACTAAGATAGAAGTGGAGGAATTTTTTGAGGGTTTAGAAAAAGCAACTGACACAATGAAAAATGAAAAGTTGGTCCTTGTTGGGGATCTAAATAGCAGAGTAGGTAATGATTGTGAGACATACAAAAATATTTTGGGAACATTTGGAGAAAAGAGCAAAGCTAATAATAATGGCAAATATCTGTTGGATTTCTGCTCAGGACATGGACTGGTTATTACTAACACCATGTTCCAACATAAAAATGTGCACAAATTCACATGGAGAGAAGAGGCAAGGAATAAGAAAAGTCTCATTGACTATGCTATTGTTGATAGTGATATTTTCTCCCTGGTGCAGGACACCAGAGTGTACAGAGGATTTGAAATTGGAAGTGATCACTATTTAGTCTTGAGCAGGATAAAATTGAATTTCATATTGAAAAGAATAACATGTAAGAAAGTTTTAAAGCGAATAAAAGTTGAGCAGCTCTCAGATGTGAGCTGTAGACTACAATACACAAAGATTATTGAAGAAAAAATGAAAGAGTGTGAGAACATGAATCAAACCTTGGAGATTCAGTGGCAAACTCTGAAGAAAACATTGATTGATTCTGCCAGAGAGGCATGTGGTGAGGTTATCTGTAAGGATAAAAAAATCAGAACTCCCTGGTGGACACAGGAAGTTAAAGAGGCAGTGAAGGAAAAGAAGAAAGCATACCAAAAGTTCCTGTCAAATAAGTCAGCTTGTGCTCTTAGAGAATATAGAGACAAATGCAAGAATGCTAAGCACTGTGTAAAACTAGCTAAACAAAAATCATGGGAGGACTTTGGCAAGAATATAGAAAATAAATATCAAGAAGGTGGCAAAATATTCTGGAGGTTGTTGAAGAAGCTTAAGAATGGAGGAAAGAGTGCTATAAAAGGAATTAGAGATGATAAAGGTGACATGAAAATGGGAGAAAAAGATATCCTTGAAGTATGGAGTAATTACTTTGAAAAACTGCTAAATGAAACAAGCAGTGATGACAGCACAGTGGTAAAAAACACTGACCAGGCATGCAGTGAGGAATACATATCCATACTTGAAGTAGAAAAAGCCATCAAAAGCTTAAAATGTGGAAAGGCAACAGGAGTAGATGATATTCGACCAAAAATGCTGAAGTATGGTGGTATGAGAGTCTTACAGTGGCTGCACTGCATAGTTCAGAAAGCCTGGACAGAGGGATGAATTCCCGATGATTGGAGTAGAGCTCTCATAGTACCCATATATAAAAAGGGAAATAAAACTGCATGTGAGAATTACAGAGGTATTTCCCTACTGATTGTTCCTGGCAAGATCTATGCAAGTATACTTGAGAAACGGTTGAGAAGAATTGTGGAAGAAAAGCTTGGTGAAGAACAAGCTGGATTCAGGCCAAATAGAGGCTGTCAGGATCAGATCTTCACTTTACAACAAATAGTCGAGAAAGCATGGGAATATAACAAAGATCTGTATTTAAGTTTTGTCGATCTGGAAAAGGCATATGACAAGGTGCCAAGAGAGAAGCTATTCAATACGCTGCAGTTATATGGTGTCAATGGGGCATTATATCAAGCAATACTTAGTCTTTATTTGAGTTGTAAGTCAGCAGTTAGAATTGAAGGAAGTACAGGAAGATGGTTTAATGTTAAATCTGGTGTGAGACAAGGATGTACATTATCCCCTCTGTTATTCATAATCTATATGGATCACATTATGAAGGAAAGTGGTATTAAACATGATATCAAAATTGGAGATGTTAATGTCAGCTCTTTGCTTTATGCGGATGATGTTATACTTGTAAATAAATCCGCTACAAGTCTGCAAGATTCTCTGACTAAATTGAATAGCTGTTGTAATAGATATGGTATGAAGGTCAGCAATAAAAAGACAAAGACAATGAAAATTGGCAGAATCATTGAAAATGTCAACTGTGTTGTGAATGGAGAACCTGTGGAACAAGTAAAACATTTCAGCTATTTAGGTACGATTTTTACTGAAGATGGTTAATTAAATATAGAAATAGACAACAGAATCAGCAAAGCTGGTATGGTGGGAAGTCAATTGAATAAATTCATATGGAATAAGAGAGAAATTAGTCGAAACACTAAATTAGCTGTATACAAGACAGTGTTTAAACTAGTTTTAACTTATGGATCTGAGAGCTGGGTCTGAAGTAAAACACTTGACCAAAGACTAGAGACCGCAGATATGAGAGTCCTGAGAAAGATTAGAGGCGTGAACAGATGGCATCAATGGTAATATCATATTAAAAATGGGGATATTAGGAAAGAACTTGACATTGTCAGCATCCAGGAATGCGTTAGCAGAGCTAATCTCAGGTGGTATGGTCACTTAAACAGAATGGGCGAGGAAAGATTAGCAAAACAAGTGTTCTCTGCCAGGTTGGCAGCAAAACGACCCAGAGGAAGACCAAGATATAGGTGGATTGATACGGTACAAAGTGCTTTAGATGATAGAAATATAAGATCTGATAATGTTGGAGTGTTGACAAGTAACAGACTGATTTGGAGGAAAATTGTAGATAGGAAGTTAGTAATGATGTAATTTTTTTTTCATGTAGTACTATCATATCCTGTACACCCCTTGAGGGTACATGGCAGGAATTTGATGATGATGATGATATTACAAATTTCATACCTACTATCTTTCAAATTAATGTGTTGTGTACCAGCTCTATAATACCATCATCTTTTACTTTTCAGCCTTCTAAGCAGTACTAAATGCATAGTTCACTTAAATCTTGGTATACATATGCACGTTTTGCTGGCCTTTCATTCCCATAACTTAGATTAACACTGCATTCTTGAATGCCAATATTGTCAGGTTACTTTTTAGTATCTTATCTTTTTATATGATTTTTGCCACTAAAGTTATCTTCAACCCATAGTCTTCCACAGAACTTTGTGGTTTTATTTTTTTCTTGGCATTCAGATTCTCAAATCCATGAGTTAAAATTTGAATACTCTCTCATATACTGCTACATTAATATTTTGGCTAATTTCTCTCTTATTCTGTATAAAATTATTTGACTGGCTTCCCACCATGCCCTTTTCGCTTTTATTGCCTGTTTCCATATTTAATTTTCCAATCATCTCCAAAAAATTGCCTAAATAGCTAAAATGTCTTCACTGATATTGGTTTTCCATTGAGGATACAATTGATGTTTTCTATGTTCTTGCCTATTTTCATAGCTTTTGTCTTTTTATTACTGATTTTTATACTTCGAATTGATTCAGTTTAGAGTTTCACAAAGCTGTAGTAGGTTTATTTACTTCTATCACCATCTGCATCAAAAGGGCCGAGTTTATTATTTCCGATTTTGATGAGGCTTAATAGCACTTCATAATGCAATTTATGTAGATGATGAATAAGTGGGGATGCATGCACCTGATTTTACTTGACTCACAACTTAGGTGTAGGATTATCATTTTGTATAAGATTCCATTTACACCATACAATAATTGCAATTTTTTTAAACAGCTTTTCTCTTGCAACTTATCATAATCTTTTATGGCTCTGCAAAACCTAAATATAGATATGCATTTTACTATTTAATTTAAAGTAAAAAAATCTGACCTTATTTAACCTGAATCTAGCTTGTTCAAGTTTTTCTCTTTCAATTTTTTCTTAGCATCTTCTGAAGAGTATGCTTCTATCAATCTTGCCTGAAACACTCAGTGCAGAAATTCCTCTTAATTCTTCCATTATTTTTATACATGGGTACTATGAGTGCTCTACTACAATCAACCAGAATTAAACCTTCTGACCACTCCTGAATTATGTGGTGTAATGCTCTAAAAATTTTTGTACTTTCATATTTGATAATTTCTGGTCACATACAAGTCCTCCAACTAACTTTCCATGGGTTTATAATTTATTTAAACTTTTTCTACTTAAAGCTTCCAGTTTGTTTGTTTCACTACTTTCTACACAGTTTTCTTACATTTTTCTGCTTATTCCCTGAAGGAGGGCAGGAGGTTGCATCTTATGAATGACTTGCCAGGAACTTTCAGTGTTTTTTCTTTTCCAGGACTGTCTCTTTACCATATTTGTTTGTGCTGGACAGGGATAGATCTCAGGTTCTACTTGACCTTGAGATAGGATATGAGAATTTTTGTACTTATTTGTGTATTGGACAGGCATACCATAAATCATGGTGTTTTAAATAAAAACAAAACTGAGTTGGGGGGGGTTGTTTCAGAATGTAAACCAGTAATCAAGGTTAATTCTAGGTTAAAGGTTATTTCCTACAGCTATAAATGGCTGTAGGAAAGATACATATCCATCAAACTAATGGTTGATCATGGCATGTCATCACATGTGCATTGATGGAGCACTATGCAAGCAATTCATCTTGAACAATTTGTTGTGATCGTTATTTGTATTTATTTCTATGTCTATTAATTTATATTTGACTTTTTTTTTGTTTGTTTACTAAGGAGAATTTTTTGTAACTGAAGTAATGATTATTATTATTATCACCATACACACTCTCTTTTTCTTCTTCTTAAGTAGGTAGCCTCTCCAACTTGAAGGTTAGCAAACATGGTACACCAGAGTATTAAAAATCATAGTACACTCTGGTGTGGCATGGTATCCTCGTAATCTCATAATAGTTCTTACATATCCATTTTGTTAAATCATCAACCCAAGAAGTTCTTGGTCTATCAGGAGATTTTCTTCCCTCTAATTTTCCCTTCAGCATTTCTAGACATTTTCCCTGCTGATCATCTTGCTGATCCACAAGCGCTCGTTCAATTCCTGTTAACTTCAGTGCCTCTTCATTAGATTTTTTTCTCCTTCCAAGACATCTTCAGTGCTCACCTATAGCATATCTCATAGACCTGCAATTCCTGACATAACTATTCTGCGTCAGGTTGGTGATAGTGATCATGCAGTACTCACTTGGGAAGTAGTTAAGTTTATGAATGTCCCATTCAGAAAAGGTTACATGCTGAACTACAAAGCAGGAAAGTATGACCACCTGAGGGGTATATTGGGTTCTGTGCCATGGTATCATTTATTGGATGGGAAGGATATCGACAGTGTGTGTGGGAGGTGTTTAAAAATTACTTAAATGATGCAATATCAGAATGTGTCCTATTTATTTGAAGAATAAATTGGAATGAAGTGGATGTGTAATCTAATTAAGCAAGAGATTCATAAGAAAATAATGATGTGGAAGGAATATCATGTGCATACGAATAATGTCAGTTATGATAATTATAAGCAGCAGACTAGCAGAGTCACAAATGTTGTGCAGAAAGCTAAGTCCAAGTATAAAAAGAAACTGGCTCTGCAAGTTAAAGACAACCTGAAAGAATTCTGTCATTATGCTGCAAGTACAAGAAAGAATTAATTTAAAAGAATAATGCTACTGAATGTAGATGGTATGCAGGTGACTGATGCAGAAGTGATTGTTCAACTAATGAGCAGCCATTTTGCTGAAAGCTATCAACCTGGTATATGCAACATTGAACTCATTACTTCCTCTTCACCGTATGAGGAAACGCATGTAGATGAGGAAGAAGTACTAAAGCTGTTGCAAACTGAATAAGAATTATGAAATAGGAACTGCACATGTGCTTAACACGTTTGCTGCCAACTACGAGCATACTCGTAGTTGGTAAACCAGCTGCACAAGCCAGCTACGAGTATACTCGTATGACGCTTACCGCTGGCAACGAGATTACTGTACTGACCTTGAAGAAGTGAAAATGCTTAGCTTGTGGAGCTAGCATCAAACTGTGTATTCTCATAGATGGTATATGCTGTGCACAAGCCAACTATGAGTATACTCATATGACGCTTACCACCAGCAACGAGATTGCCGTACTGACCTTGAAGAAGTGAAATTGCTCAGCGTACGGGAACAGACTATGCTGAAGTAGCGTGGCAGTGAACGTGTTAAAGAGTATTAACCGAACTGGCTATTCCCCTCCAGGCTATATAACTTGAGTCTCGGAACAGTGATAATTCCACATGAGTTGAAAGAATGTATTGTAATCCCATTGCACAAGGGTGGTGCAAAGACCGATGTATCCAACTATTGACCACTCAGTATCTCAGAAGTGGTGGAGAAGATTTTGGAAAGGTTGGTTAGGTCTTGCCTTCAGAAATGGGTTGTCAGAGAATCTCTGCTTTGCAATGAACAGCATGGGTTTACTAAGGGAAGGTCATATTTTAGCAACTTGCTCACATTCTATAATAATGTTACCACTGAGTTAGACAAGAGGAATGGACACACCATGATACTTTTGGATTTTACTAAGGCATTTGACAGAATACAACATAGGCTACTGTTGCATTAATTGGAGAATATGGGATTGGATTATAAACTGTTGGCATGAATATGAGGATGGCTGACTGACAGATATCAAAAAGTGGTATATTGTGAGGGAGGGGGGTGAATCTGCAAGATTCAAGATAACCAGTGGTTATCTTGAATTGATATTCAGTCTGTACATTAATGACATTGGGAAGAATTTGACATGTGACATAGCTATTTGCTGATGATACAAAGGTAAGTAGGGTAATCAAGAGTGCTACAGATGTGGACACCAGAGTGTATACAGAGGATTTGATGGAAGTGATCACTGTTTAGTCTTGAGCAGGATAAAATTGAATTTCATATTGAAAAGAATAACATTTAAGAAAGTTTTAAAGCGAATAAAAGTTCAGCAGCTCTCAGATGTGAACTGTAGACTAAAATACACAAAAAGATTATTGAAAAAAAAATGAAAGAGTTTGAGAACAGGAATCAAACCTTAGAGATTCACTGGCAAGCCTTGAAGAAAACATTGATTGATTCTGCCAGAGAGGCATGTGGTGAGGTTGTCTGCAAGGATAAAAAAATCAGAACTCCCTCTTGGACACAGGAAGTTAAAGAGGCAGTGAAGGAAAAGAAGAAAGCATATCAAAAGTTCCTGTCAAATAAGTCAGCTTGTGCTCTTAGAGAATACAGAGACAAATGCAAGAATGCTAAACACTGTAAAACTAGCTAAACAAAAAGTCATGGGAGGACTTTGGCAAGAATATAGAAAATAAATATCAAGAAGGTGGCAAAATATTCTGGAAGTTGTTGAAGAAGCTTTCTTCTTCGCCCATTCTGTTTAAGTGACCATAGCACCTGAGATTAGCTCTGCTAACGTATTCCTGGATGTTGACAATGTCAAGTTCTTTCCTAATATCCTCGTTTTTAATATGATATTGCCATCGATGCCATCTGTTCACGCCTATAATCTTTCTCAGAACTCTCATATCTGCGGTCTCTAGTCTTTGGTCAAGTGTTTTACTTCTGACCCAGCTCTCAGATCCATAAGTTAAAACTGGTTTGAAACACTGTCTTGTATACAGCTAATTTAGTGTTCCAACTAATTTCTCTCATATTCCATATGAATTTATTCAATTGACTTCCCACCATACCAGCTTTGCTGATTCTGTTGTTTATTTCTATATTTAATTTACCATCTTCAGTAAAAATCGTACCTAAGTAGCTGAAATATTTTACTTGTTCCACAGGTACTCCATTCACAACACAGTTGGCATTTTCAATGATTCTGCCTATTTTCATTGTCTTTGTCTTTTTATTGCTGACCTTCATACCATACCTATTACAACAGGTATTCGATTTAGTCAGAGAATCTTGCAGACTTGTAGTGGATTTATTTAGAAGTATAACATCATCTGCATAAAGCAAAGAGCTGACCTTAACATCTCCAATTTTGATATCATGTTTAATACCACTTTCCTTCATATAGATAATGAAGGAAATCTTTATTGTTAAATCTTGACTCTCACCAGATTTAACATTAAACCATCTTCCTGTACTTCCTTCAATTCTAAATGCTGACTTACAACTCAAATAAAGACTAAGTATTGCTTGATATAATGCCCCATTGACACCATATAACTGCAGCGTATTGATTAGCTTCTCTCTTGGCACCTTGTTATATGCCTTTTCCAAATCGACAAAACTTAAATACAGATCTTTGTTATATTCCCATGCTTTCTCGACTATTTGTCGTAAAGTGAAGATCTGATCCTGACAGCCTCTATTTGGCCTGAATCCAGCTTGTTCTTCACTAAGCTTTTCTTCCACAATTCTTCTCAACCGTTTCTCAAGTATACTTGCATAGATCTTGCCAGGAACACTCAGTAGGGAAATACCTCTGTAATTCTCACATGCAGTTTTATTTCCCTTTTTATATATGGGTACTATGAGAGCTCTACTCCAATCATCGGGAATTCGTCCCTCTGTCCAGGCTTTCTGAACTATGCAGTGCAGCCACTGTAAGACTCTCATACCACCATACTTCAGCATTTCTGGTCGAATATCATCTACTCCTGTTGCCTTTCCACATTTTAAGCTTTTGATGGCTATTTCTACTTCAAGTATGGATATGTATTCCTGACTGCATGCCTGGTCAGTGTTGTTTACCACTGTGCTGTCATCACTGCTTGTTTCATTTAGCAGTTTTTCAAAGTAATTACTCCATACTTCAAGGATATCTTTTTCTCCCATTTTCATGTCACCTTTATCATCTCTAATTCCTTTTATAGCACTCTTTCCTCCATTCTTAAGCTTCTTCAACAACCTCCAGAATATTTTGCCACCTTCTTGATATTTATTTTCTATATTCTTGCCAAAGTCCTCCCATGACTTTTTGTTTAGCTAGTTTTACAGTGCTTAGCATTCTTGCATTTGTCTCTATATTCTCTAAGAGCACAAGCTGACTTATTTGACAGGAACTTTTGGTATGCTTTTTTCTTTTCCTTCACTGCCTCTTTAACTTCCTGTGTCCACCAGGGAGTTCTGATTTTTTTATCCTTACAGACAACCTCACCACATGCTTCTCTGGCTGAATCAATCAGGGTTTTCATGAAGGTTGTTTTCTTGATCATAAATTAGTAAATAATAATATTTGGTTAACCGATCAAGTGTTGATCAATTTTATTAATTAACTGAACCAACTAGTTTCGCCACACTTATCTGTTGGCTTCTTCAGGGCACTTACATATAGGTTTAAACCTATATGTAAGTGCCTTCAAGATGAGTTAAAATTTATTTCCAACAATCTGTACTTGAACGGCTATCCAAGAAGACTAGTCAAAAAATCCTTTTATCTGAACCACCACAAAGAGAACAAGAAGAGATTCAATATATAAAAACGATTGCAATTCCGTATGTAAGTGACATCTCCAACAAGCTCGCCAATCACCTCAAACAAAACAAAATAAGAGTAGCATTTAAACCTATAGATACTATTCGTAAACTACTAAGATCTCCAAAAGACAACCATCCTTTCTACAAATATGCTGGAGTCTATAATATTCCATGCTCATGTGGCTCTAATTATATCGGACAGACTTCAAGAAGCCTCGAAATCAGGCAAAAGGAGCACATAGGCTATGTCAAAAACAACAGGCAGGACATTTCTGGCCTATCGTCTCATTTCTCCACAACTAACCATGTCACCGAGTGGGACAAAAGCTGTTCCCCTTACTTAGAGGAAGATTACCATTCAAGAATGTTCAAAGAAGCAGCCATAGTTGCCCGTTCTACTGTGAACCTTAACAGAAATCAAGGCCTAATACTCCCAGAGATATGGAAAACCCTAATCAGAACCTTAAAAACGGAAGAAATGAACTTTAATACAAACTACAGAAAGTTCCTCTGCAACAGCTAGCTGATCTTGTACACGCGATACGTGTTTCACTCACGTTCAATACTATTTATTTGTAATTATTCTAGTCAGTTTTTATTCTTGTCGGTTTGCAGTTATGCATAATTGTGAGAGTGTTTAAACCTATATGTAAGTGCCCTGAAGAAGCCAACAGATAAGTGTGGCGAAACTAGTTGGTTCAGTTAATTAATAAAATTGATCAACACTTGATTGGTTAACCAAATATTATTATTTACTAATCAGGGTTTTCTTCGAGGCTTGCCAACGAATCTCCAAGGTTTGGTTGCTGTTCTCAAACTCTTTCATTTCTTCTTCAATAATCTTTGTGTACTTTAGTCTGCAGTTCACATCTGAGAGCTGCTCAACTTTTGTTTGCTTTAAAACTTTCTTACATGTTATTCTTTTCAATATGAAATCCAATTTTATCCTGCTCAAGACTAAATAGTAATCACTTCCATTTTCAAATCCTCTGTACACTCTGGTGTCCTGCACCAGGGAGAAAACATCACTATCAACAATAACATAGTCAATGAAACTTTACTTATTCCTTGCATCTTTTCTCCATGTGAATTTGTGCACATTTTTATGTTGGAACATGGTGTTAGTAATAACCAGTCCATGACCTGAGCAGAAATCCAACAGGTATTTGCCACTATTATTAGCTTTGCTCTTTTCTCCAAATTTTCCCCAAATATTTTTCTTTGTCTGACAATCATTTCCTACTCTGCAATTTAGATCCCCAACAAGGATCATCTTTTCCTTTTTCATTGTGTCAGTTGCTTTCTCTAAAGCATCAAAAAATTCCTCCACTTCTACCTTAGTAGAACCTTCTGTGGGACCATAGGCACAAATAAGTCTCATTGTCCAATTCCCCATTCTTATATTTGCCCACATCACTCTACTTGAGACTGCCTGCCATTCAAGAAGATTGGCCTCGTATTTTGTGTTGAATACTATGGCTACTCCTTCTTTTCCTTGATTGTCATTGCTTGAATATAACATTTTGTATTTATTACTCAGAAAGATCTCACCAGATTTATTCTTTTTTGTTTCAGTCACCCCTATTATGTCCAACTGGTACTTATCTAATTCCTCAGCTAGCTCCATTTCTTTGCCATTCAGGCTTCTTATGTTGATAATACCGATCTTTAACTCTGGTGATGTTGATTCGGGGTGTGGTTTTCAGATTTGTTCCATTAGCTGACTTTTCTCTGTTCACCCTGGTTCCCTGGCGAAAACAACGGGGGCCTTGTTTAACCGGGCGATGCCCCAGCTGGCATGAAATTTTATCATGTTGTACCATCATTTTCTATATTGGTTTAAGCCAATAAGAATACAATTTGATCTGCTAAATCCCAAATTGCCAGCCCTTCCTCATTTGTTCAGTATCCAGGTAGATACCCAACAGGGTGCACCACGAGAAGGTGAGGATTGGACATTAGGTAAGAAGCCCTGGTCGGGTCTCCACATTCCTATAAAGGCTATGTGGAGGTCTCCTCTCAGTTATACAGCTTTGACCCTTAAGCACCCCATTTTTCCATATTAAATCTACTACTCATTTGTATAGTATCAGAAAAAAAATTTTAAAAATAAATATAAAAATATATGCAAATTGGGCCTTCTAAATCCTCGCATGTTTCTGTAGATAGATTTATAAAGGCAAAATATGTTTAGTTGGAAACCCCTGAGTTTGAATCCCATCTGTGACATGAGGAGCCTTTATAAGAACTGTTACGTTTGGTGAGTTAGCTAGTCTTGCAGTGAGAGGGGAGAGGATAGCATGATTTGTCTTCAGAGAAGTGGTCATTCCATGAAGCAAGCAAATTGAATATGAAAATACAAGAAATTAACAGGCAATACACAACGGTTGTAGCCTTGGTTAATTTTTAATGTAATTCTAACCAGTCATAATTTTTTTAAATAACTGTGCTATCCAGTTCTCATAATTTTATTAAGATTTTAACAACTAATGGAAGTGACATTTATTATGATAGGTATTTTATTAACTGATGATATTCAAACTCCAACTCAAACCAGCAGAGTTCAAGATACACCATCAACATAAGACTAGTCAAAGAAATACAGCTAGTAGAATTAGATGAGTACCAGATTGACATATGTGGTATTGCCAAAAAAAAAAAAAAAAAGACATAAACAGGTGTGATTCTATAAGCAACAAATATGAGATGTTATATAGGGTCTAGTAGAAAAGTAATATTTTTTATCACCACAATTGGCAGCATCATTGAACCAATGATGATGCATATCACAAAAATGATGGAGAAGAGATATCTTGAACAGTATTGTTTGATTAAATTTTGTGTTAATGACAGCATTATGTTCATTATGTTCAATAAAATTAACTGTTGTATGGTAATGATTCTTTATCCCATGTCCAAGTGTTTAAATGGCACAAGATGTTTGTCATCTTTTTTCGATAGCCATGCCTTGGTCCATCATATCTCCTGGAGCAACTATCAATGAAATTTCCTACAAAGAAATTCTTGAACATTTGTGAAAATACATCTTACAGGTGCATCAAGAGATTGTTAAATGATTGAATCTTGCATCAAAATAATGCACTTTCTCTTTCTATGCTGTCAATTTATGATTACTCTGCCAAAATATGCATTCTGATTGGCCACTGTACTCCTGACTTGTCTCCATGTGATTTTTTCTTTTTTTACAAGCTCAAGAACAAGATGTAAGGTACCCATTTTAACACTGTAGAAAACATCCAAAGAGCCATGACAGGGGCCATAAACAAGCTAACAGAAGAGGACATCCAATCCCGTTATACTGTATAGAAGGAACATTGAAACTGGTGTGTTTCATGTGATAGGATTTTATATAGAATATAACCACAATGTATCACATGATTGAATATCCGATTTTATATGAGTTTTTGTCCCATTACTTCTAAACCATTTATTCTGGCAATAATAATCAAGGAAAAGAAGTGGTTTCTGTAGTGTTTAACGCTAAATAAGATGATGATCTTGAATTGCAGATAGTATTAAGTAGAGTGATGTGAGTAATCATCAGAATGAGTAATTTGATGATGACTTATTCGTGCCCATGGTCTTGCAGAAGTTTATATTAAGAAAGAAGCGGAGAAATTTTTCTAGGAATTAGGAAGACAGCTGATGCAATTGGTGATAATTTAAATTAGAGGAGTTACTTTGAGTATGACCACGATATATCACATGATTGAGTATTCGATTTTATGCGTTTTGTCTCATTACTTTACTGCTAGACCTTTTATTCTGGCAATAATAATCTGGGAAAAGAAGTGGTATCTATAGTGTTTAACACTAAATAAGAGGATAATCTTGAATTGTAGACAGTATCAAGGAATGATGTAATCATCAGAATGAGTAATTTGATGATGACTTATTTGTGCCCATGGTCCTGCAGAAGTTTATATTAAGAAAGAAGTGGAGAAATTTTTAAAGGCATTAGGAAGACAGCTGATGCACTTGGTGATAATTTAAATTAAACTTTAATTTTAATTATTAATTTATTTAAATTTAAATAAAATTAAAATTAAAGTAAACATTCAAACTTTGTTTGTTGTAACACTTGAATAAAGGATTAAAGAAGAATATAATTTCCCCAAACATTTCTATATGATTACCAGGCATATAGAAATGTTTGGGGAAATTTTGGAGAAAAGAGCAAAAGTAATAATGATAAGTACCTGCTAGATTTCTGTTCAGGACATGGACTAGTCATCACTAACACTGTTCCATCAAAAAGATGTGCACAAATTTTACATGGAGAGAAGATGCAAGAAATAAGGAAAATTTCTATGTTATTGTTTCAGGACACAAAAGTATATCGAGGATTTGAATGAAGTTTCCACCATTTAGTTTTGGGCAGGATAAAATTGAATATCATGTTGAAAAGATAATTGAGTAAGAAAGTTTTAAAAATAGTCAAATTTAAAGTTTCAAAGGTGACCTGTAAACCAAAGTACACAAATGTTATTCAAGGAAGAAGAAAAAAAAAATGAAAGAGTTTGAAAACAAGAACCAAACCTTGGAGACTCATTGCAAGATCCTTAAGAAAACATTGATCCATTCATGCTTGAGTTATCTACAAATATAAAAAAAAAAAAAACATAACTTCTTGGTGGACTTAGAAAGTTAAAGAGGCAATCAAGAAAAAAGAAGAAAGCGTATCAGAAGTTCCTATCAAGTAAGTCAGAAAATACAGAGAAAAATGTAGGAAAGTGAAGTACTATGTAAAACTAGCAAAAAAAAAGTCATCTGAAGATGACTATGAAAATAAATATTATGAGATGGCAAAATATGCTGGAGGCTATTGAAAAAGCTTAGAAGTGGTAGAAAGCATACTGTAAAAGGCATCGGAGATGATAAAGGCAACAAGAAAACTGAAGTTGAAAATATTCTGGATGTCTACAGTAATTACTTTGAAAGATTACTGTATAAAATGATAAATGCAAGAACAGTGGTGGAATGCAATCAGGAGTATATAGATACAAATCAATAATCAAAAACTTAAAATATTGAAAAGCAGCTACATACTCGCATATGGAGGTATAAATGTTTTACAGTTACTATGCTTCATAATTCATCAAAGTGTGTTTAGAGGATCGAATTCCAGATGATGAGAGTAGAACTTGCATGGTGGTGGGTTTTCCCTTCAGCCGTTTCCGACCCTAGGTGACTAGGGTCAGAAATGGCTGAAGGGAAAGGCACTGCCTACAAAGTGTTCCTGGTGAGATTTTTACAGGTAGTTCACCATTGCTTTCTCCAAACCCCCATTTTATTTTATCCGGGCTCGGATGTATTCATGACTATAATCCTGTATTCACAGGGCCAGTTTTGCCTGTTATGGGAGACGAAAAACGAGTTTCCGGGCAAAAAAAACTCCCTATCCCCATATGAGAACTAGCCTAACTCACCTTTCATTGAAGGAGATCAGATAAAGGTTCCTCACATCACTGACAGGAATCGAACCCAGGTATTTCCGACCAAATGGCTTCGTCTATACTGACTGAGCTATGGAGGTACAGAGGACTTGCATGGTACTCATGTATAAAAAAGAAAATAAAACTGAATGTGAGAATTAGTGGAACTTCCCTACTGGGTGATACTGGTAAGATTTAGGCAAGCATACTTGAGAAGTGTCTTAAGAAAAATTGTGGAAGGGAAACTTAAAAAACAAACTGGATTCATGCTAAATAGATGTTTTCAGAATCAGATTTTTATTTTGAGACAAATAGTTGAGAAATCATGGAAATATAAGAATCTGGAAAAGGCATGTGACAGGATACTAAGAGAAGAGCTGTTCAGAACACTACAATTATATCGTGTAAATGGAACATTGTACTGATTGATACACAATCTATATTTGAGTTGTAATCCAGCTGTTCGAATTGAAAGAGGTGAAGGAAGATTGTTCAATATAAAATCAGGTAGGTTTACAAATTATTTCCACTTTTATTCATCATCTATATAGCTCACTGTAATTGGAGATGTTAATCTCAGCTCTTTATGCAAATGACAGATTTCTAAATAAATCCAATACAAGTCCACAGGATTCCAAAATAAAATTGGATAACTGTTGTAATAAATTTGGTTTCAAAATCAGCAGTAAAAAAAAAAAACTATGAAAATATGCAGAAACATTGAAAACATCAACACTGTCCTGAATGGTGAACCTATAGAACAAGTAAAACATTTCAGCTATTTAGGTGCAATTTTTAGTGAAGATAGCAAATTAAATATGGAAATAGATAACAGAATTAGTAAAGATGGCATGATAGGAAGCCAGCTTAATAAATTTATATGAAATAAGAGCGAAATTAGTTAAAACACTAAATCAGCTATATACAAGACAGTGTTCAAACTAAGTTTAACTTATGGACCTGAGTGCTGGGTTAGAAATAAAACACTTGATCAAAGGAGACCATAGGTATGAAAGTTCTGAGAAAGATTAGAGTGAACAGATGACATCATCAGTGGCAGCATCATATTAAATATGAGGATATTAAGAAAGAACTTGCCATTGTTATCATTCAGGAATGTGTTAGCAGAGCTGATCTCTGGTGATAAATCACTTAAGCAGAATGGGAGAGGAAAGATTAGCAAAACTTTTTTTTTTGTCAGGATTTGCAGGAAAAAAGACCCAAAGGAAGACCAAGATCTAGGTGGATTGATAAAGTATGAAGTGACTTTGAAGACTGCAATATAAAATCTGACAATATGTCTTGACTGTGACAGATAACAGATTTATTTGAAGGAAAATTGCTGGTTGGAAGTTAGTAATGATTTAAACTTTTCAAGCAGTATTATCATAATATCTTCAACATCCCTTTATATATATCAGGATGTGATATTAATGGATCCAGTCTCAAATAAAAATGTTGTTGGCGATGGTTATTCTTTTTAGAACTTCTTCATGATCTCATCATCTATCACTCAAATCTAATATCATTCTGCACTTTTAAAAAGAAAAGTCTTGCACTTATAATTTTATTATATTTTAGATAATGTTGTCTTTCCTTGAATAATTTCATAATGAGTTTTTATGAATCTTTTTGTCCTGCTGCACATTCTTCACCTATTTCATTTGCAGATATCTCTGAAGCCTCATTATGAGACATCTTTATTTTGTTGTTGTAGTAGTCTAATACCTTATATATTTTTTCACATTTACAGATGTGGTGGGCATGGATGTTTTGCAAGTAAGACCACACCCTATTATTGAAGGCCTGAAATGGATTTAAAATCTCATTTTTGTTATCTAGATCAGAGTTTCTGGATTATGTAACTGTTAACCCATCTGCATGATATACTAATGCAGTACTAATATACGATAGTATTATGACCCCTGATAATAAAATAATACATGCATGCACATGCATAGGATTATTCTTACCAACATTCAGTCTCAAGACATTTAACATCTGATCCTCTAATTTATTTATAGTTGTCACAAACTCAGCCAAACCATTGAGAATGTTCTCATCTCAAGTTTAAGTATTAGCTGACATTGTTAGATGAGATAGTAATAATTTCTTTTATCTATAGAGTGATAAATTAGCAGGTTTGACATTTAGACTCATCATGCTGAAAATTTCATGTTCAAAAAGAGGAGAAATATATATATTTGAATCACTGAAAATGTCAATGTCAATTTTTTTTTTTTTTTTTGCTTCAAGAGCAAGAAAAATTTATAAGCAGAGACATCTTTCTTTAATATAGTATCAAGATTAATCACAAGTGTTTTTATTAAGATTAATTTTTATATAGTAAATTATATAAAGTTTTTATTCTACCATATTTTTTTAAATGAAATATATTTTACATAGGATTCAAAGCCAAGTGTAACATCACCTGAAGGAGAAAAGGTTTGGACACACCTTAAACTAGATTGGCTACAGGATGGAAATAGAAAGTAAGCATTAAAAGGATGAATTAAAAATGCATAACTTTGTCAAGTGAAAATAGTGTGTGTGTGTCAGAAAATCAAATTTTTGTTTTACAGAAGAGATAGTCAACTTTCACTATAGCAAACACTATAATGAATTACTGAGATGTCCCAACAAAAATGACACATGTACATTGCTGTGCTAAAAGAAATTCATTATAGCAAGCTATCTACTGTAACAGAGCTAGATTTAACAGTAGCTGTTAAATCTGGCTCTGTCATATCTGAAGGAGAAAAGGGTTGAGATATACCTGAAACTTCATTGGATGGAATGTAGGCTTTAAAAGGATGAATTAAGAGGGAGAGAAAAATTGTATAAATTTGCCATTTGTAAATAGCTTCTACTCCTTCCCAAGATAACATGACTTTTCAGGTCGATGCTTTCGTTTTTAGGGAACTTATTTTTATTTTATAAAAGAAATATGTTCAGAATACAATTGACTGTTACTATAGCAAACATGCTATAACAAACACGTTCACTACAACAAACTACAAAAAAAGTCTCAACCATAAGTACTATTGGTGTGATATAATGCTGTGCTAAGAGAAATTCACTATAGCAAAACTATCCACTATAACATTGTAATTCCCATAGCCAACTCTCTCTCTCACTGCATCATAGCCATCTTGTAGAATCCACAAATTGGCTGTGCAGTGAGTGAAAGAGTTGGCTGTACATCCTATATATGGACAATATGCCTCACAAGTTGCTTCTACACTAATCTACTTGATCCATCCCAACTGCTGTGATTGAACCACTGTTTTTTTCTGATTTTGTCAATTTTTGTTTAACTATGCCATTAATTATGTTTTGTAGTATTTATTATTAAAAAGATACTTTTCCAAAATAGTTCATTTTATTCTTCTGCATTTAGAATCAACATAAATTTATTTGAGGAGGACAAAATGATACTTTGTCTCTCTCAGCTAACTTTTGCACCAGTAAATCATCTGAATTTTACATTGTGAAAATTGTTTCAGAGAACTACATATATTGATAATCAAACTGATTTTTTTATGGGCATACTGTAAATAGAATTCAGCACAATAGTTTAGTTCTTGCATAGGCACTTTGAGTGAGATGATGTTAGTGCCTTGTGTCAAAAATTTGAAAATAGAACAGTGGGTAGTGATAAAATTTTGTTTTAAACTGGGCATATCTGCCTTGGAAACATTTTAATGTGAAAATGTGAAAAAACATTCATGAGATTGATTGTTGACACTTGGATGATTGCACAGATATTAAATATCAGAAAGGAAGCAGCCTGTGAAATTTTGCTAGAAAATTTAAGGAAAAGAAAGAATTGTTGCTATTCATATCTCATTCTTGAACTCTTGAGCAGATAGAGAGAGAGAGAGAGAGAGAGCATTTCTTGCTGTGAAAATTGCATTGAAATTGTTGAACAAGATTATGCCATTTTATTTAGAATTACGACTGGTGAGAATCCTGGTAATTCGAATACTACATGAAGCTAAATTTCAAGGCATTAATAACAATTGCCAACATCTCCAAGACCACAAAAAGGTTTGACTGCAGAAGTATCAAGTCAAAACAGTGCTGATTGTTTTCTCCGACATTCAAGGAATTTGTTCTAAAGGACAAAATGGTTAAAAGTCAGTACAATTTCCATGTCATGCAATGTCTGACACTACACCCCTCTGAGACATGAGAGGAGAGTAGTACTGAACAACCAGCTGGCCATTGCTACATGACAATCTGTTAGATGCAAAACAGTTTTCTTCTTCCAAATCCACCGCAGTGCTTTTGCCAGGTTTGCACTGGCAGACTTATTTCTATAAAATTAAGGAAGCTATAACCATGTTAAGAATAATTAGTTTCATTTCCCTATTGCCTGATCTCTAGTAGGAAAAAACCCCATCAAAGCTATATCCTATTTATAACATCACCAGAGACCAAATTCACATTGATACTTTTAATACAACATTAGTGGTGACCTAATCAGTAATTTAGCATTAGTATTAAGGCAGATATTCTCGATTAATAGTCCTAATTTATAATTTAAAATTAACTTTTAAACCAAAGGGTTATGTGAGTAGAATAGGGGGCCAACCGTATTCTTGGGATTTTTAAACTATCACTATTGTTAAGAATAGGATGGTTGATAAGAATTTCACAGGCCTCTTTAAATTTGCATTTATGCCACATTTTGGTGTGATGTAGTGAACAGGTATATTTCTATCAATTCTGTGTAGAATATTCAGGGCATGATCAGAAAGGCCAGATTTTTCATAATATTAAATTTATTGTGTTGTTTATGTTTCATTTTTCTGATAGGAACAGTGCATCCAGTTTCAACTTATATAAGGCAAATTAAAGGTCAATGAATTGAGTAAGTTCTTTAATTTTGCAGGAGGTTTAAAGGCAGCATTAAGGTTGTATATCTGTAGTATTCTGTTTATTTTATTTATTATCCATTTAATGTATGAAATGGATAGTTTTATTGTAATCCAGTTTATTTTTGTTTTCCAGTGGAATCTTGTGAAGATTTTTGTTGATAGTATTTGTACTATTTGTACTGTAACCATTTTTCAGGAAGGTATTGCTGTTAACTTTTAATTCCTATTTAAGTGCTTGCTCACTGGAGCAAATCTTTAAAGCCCCCTTTTTAGTGTGTTAATGACACCTAGTTTTTGTGTAAGGTGGTCGTAAGAGTGTATATATATTGGCCAATATGTGTAGGCTTGTGGCAAACCGTGAATAAAAGACTGCAGTAGGGAAGATATGTGACAAGTGAATCAGAAATGGAAGTGTGTTCTGACTCTCAATTTCAGTTGTGAATTGTATGTGTTTGTGTTGTTTGTTTAGGTGGCTGAGAAAGTGTCAAATGTTCAGCAACCATGGGGCCAGATAACGAAAACATTGTCAATGTATGTAAGCTAGACTTTGGGTTTTAAAATAAAGGCATCTGGAGCATGTTGCTCAAAAGTTTCCATATAAAAATTAGCAATTTTTGGTGGGTGGGGGGGGGGATAATGCTGAGCACGTGGTTGTGCCTTCTAGTGCATTGGCAAAGCACTGTGATATTGGTCTGGAAATTCATTTTGTACAAGAAGAATTGTGTCATTGATCAGTACATTTGTGAAAAGGACAATCAAAACCAACTAGTAAATCACTTTTTTTTCAAGTGTGATATCCTTATTTTTGTTAACAAAGTGTTGTGTGTTTTTAATATAGAAGAGGGACCTACCAACTCCTTGAGTGTTGATGCTAGGTGATAATTGGGGCGACACCTTCAACTGTCGGCTGAATGAGTATGTTTTGTTTGTGAAACTTGGGTAAACCATAAATTCTTGAGGAACGAGCATAGTGAGAAAGTAGTTTTTTAACTGTGTCTGCAGGTCTGGACTGATTTAAGTAATTCTTCAGTTTTCTTTTAATTCAAATAGTCGGGTGGTATTTCACACAATGACGGGTATATTTCACAAGTTGATAGGTGCTGTTGTCTGAGAATAATTGATTCATTTTTTCTAGGTAAGCTGTTCAGTTTAAAATAACTGTGGCACTGCCTTTATCAACTCTGGTAATTGAGATGTCCTGACTTGCTTTTAAAGATTTCCCAGTTGCTAATTCAGTTGTGGTGAGGTTTCAGTTAAGTGGATAATAAATAGAGCATTATTTCAAAGCCGAATACAGAAACTAGGAAAGTTTCATTAAAAAAAAAAAAAAAGTTGACCAGAGAGCTTACAGGAATACAATCACCAGTATTCATGAGTTGCCTTAGAGCAGACCAGTTAGAAGACAGGCGTTTCCCAAGCGTCTGTATATTCGCTTTCTGTTGGTCCATTTTGATAAGCTTTCACTGACCTGACAGCTGTTTCGAACTAGTTGGTTCTCCTCAGAGACTGGTCAGAACCCTTAAAAGAGCAATAACACCCAGCAATATCATAAACCTAATCAAACTAGTAATATCAGCAAACTTCTTTAAATTTAACAATAACATTTATATCCAAATTTTTGGACTCGCTATGGGCCAAAATATTAGATTCACTATAGAAATAGAACATGAAAAATGCATAAATTTCCTAAACCTGATATTAATTAGAACAAACAACAAAATAGCCATAAAAATATTCCACAAACCCACACATAGGAAACTACCTCCACTTTAACACATACCATCCTTATTCTATTAAAAAATCAGTCATCCTAGCACAATTTATAAATGCTTACAAATTTTCAACTACACATAAGTATCTAAATACAGAAATAAAGAAATTAACACAGATTTTTAAAAACTGAAATTACCCAACACAGCTAATAAATTATGCCAATAAAACAGCTAAAACCTGTCAAAACAATCCAACATCCAGAACACATACAGAGCCTACAAATACATTTCAAACACACCAACTACAAGTTGGTATTCACCACAAACCAACAGTTGGGAACACTTCTAAAACCTACAAAATCTCTCACACACACAAAGAAATACTAGAACAGTATGACATAGTTTACGAATTTCCTTGCCAACAAGACTGTGATGTTACCTATACAGGTTCTGCAATCAGATCTTTATGAGCAAGACTACAATTACACTTCCATGACTGCCACATATACCAATTCCAGAACATTTTAACAATAAAAAATGAAACAACCAAAAAAAAAACAGAATAGAAAACACAGGAAAAGCAGAAATAGCAGTCCATGCCCTTGAATAGAAACATACTCTGCAAATCGAAAAAGCCATAATAATGGATATACAAGAAAACAAAACAGTGCTTAGAATATTGGAAACTATAGCCATAAAATGTGACAAAACCTCAATGTCCACTACCCCTACATAATCTCTGAGAGTTGGAAGCTCCAAAATATAAAAATTAGGTCCCGACTCCAACCAAAAAACAACACAGATACATGAAAGACAAAAACGCCAAGCTGGCATGACATAGCCTCCACTTTCCCCAGAGGTGTGATGAGCAGACTTTTGATGAATGTATCTGCCAGTAAAGGTAGGTTTTCTGATAAACACTGGTTGATAAATTACCAGAGATGTGTAAGAAGGATGTCAAGAATGGTAAACTACCAGCCTTTTCTTTTTTCCATGGTGAATTGAATGCATGGGTGAAAGCTATTGATCTGTTGTAGGAAAGTGCATTTTCAGAATGAAGCCAAACAGCAAAGACATGATCAACATAACGAAACCAGTGAGTGGGTTGGGGATGAATGGATGAGAACAAGGTATCTTACAGATGGTTCAAAAAATAGTTTGCCAAAGATGGAGACAGAAGGCTACCTTGGCAGTACCTTCAACTTGTCTACAGATCTTGTTTTTCCAGCTGAAATATCCTGATTGTATGACAAATTCAAAAGTGTCTGCAATATCAGGAGGGTATTCATCATATAGTATATTAACAGTGTCAGATAATGGAATGTTGATAAAGAGGGAAACAATGTCAAAGCTGACTAACAAATCTGACTTTTGTATTTGAATGTCCTTGATTTTCTCAAGAAAATGTGTGGAATTCTTGGTGAATGATCTGGATTGTCCAGTATGAGCAGATAATAAACGTGACAGAAATTTATCAATTCTATAGGTGGGAGAGTCGATACAATTCAAGATGGGTCTTACTGGATAACCTTCTTTATGAATTTTTGGGAGGCCATATAAACGAGTTCTTCCAAAATGAGTGCACAACTTGTCCAAAGTATTTTGATCCCAACTAACATTTTCATCAAGCGACTTATTTAATTGTTTAATTTGCGTTTTTGTAGGGTTATAACTAATTAGCTTATAACTAAGTTATAACTAATAGGTGGAGGATACCTCCACCTATCGGATTTGTTAGTCAGCTTTGACATTGTTTCCCTTTACCAACATCCCATTATATGGCACTGTTAATTTACTATATGATGATTACCCTACTGATATTGCAAAGATTTTTGAATATGTTATGTAGTCAGAATATTTCTGCTGGAAAAAGAAGATCTAGAGACAAGTTGAAGGTACTGTCATGGGTGGCCCTCTGTCTCCACCTTTGGCAAACTATTATTTGAACAACAATCTGGAAGATACCTTGTTCTCATCCATTCAGCCCCAACCCTCTCATTGGTTTCGTTATGTCGATGATGTCTTTGCTGTTTGGCCTCGTTCTGAAAATGAACTTACTAGTTTCCTACAACAGATCAGTAGCCTTCACCCATACATTCAATTCACTGTGGAAAAAGAAAAGGCTGGTAGTTTACCATTCTTGGACACGCTTATGCACACAGCCTCCAGTAATTTATCAACCAGTATTTATCGAAAACCTTCCTTTACTGGCAGATGCATTCATCAAAAGTCTGCTCATCACATCTCTTCAAAAAATTGGTGTTATTAAGTCCTTAATTAATAGTGCACATAACGTGTGCTCCTCTCCCTCAAGCTTATAACAAGAACTTCTCACTATCAAAATGTTAATGGAATTTTACAACCCCAATCAAATTCAGCAGATAATTGACTCCTGTATTCCAACACCTCAGGATTTTTCAACACACTGCAGGGTTCCAATCCCTTATATTTCTGGAATTTTTTAACCGATTGGTAGAATTTTGAAGAAGTATCATATCATTCCCACATTTTCCTATCAACAAAATTTCTCATCTGTTGCCATCTACAAAAGACAAACTGTCACCTCTATCATTAGCATTACCAGATACCTTGTGAATGTAATCTAACATATTTTGGGCAGACAGGCCATTCTGTTAATGGAGCTGTACTTATTGGTTCAGTTTTGAATTACTACTTCTGCTGATGCTCACGCCAAAAATACTCTTATATTGTAACAGCATTGTATCTGTCTTCCATTTAATCTTATGCAAAGCAAAAAGGTGTCTAGTACATTGTGTGCATTTCGTAGCCTTGTGTAGATATTAACACAACTTTCTGCTGGCCTGTAATAGGCTGTAGTCATAGGAGAATGGATAAAGATTTACTGAATGTGGATTAAAGTGATGTGAAGATTGTACTTATTTAGCACTTTATCTTTCTATTCAGATGTATCCCACATACAAGAGATGGTAATAGTTTTGCTGTTGTCTTGTATGTCAAGGGAAGGGTGGAGAGGGGAGCATGTAGCATTTTATCAAAAATCATTGCGATTAAAAACAAACAAACAAATATATTATTTGCATAGGAGTGAATTTGCTTTCTGTCATTACAATTCAAAACATTTATTATCAGTTGCTTTCATTTTGTACAACAGTATTTGAATTTATAAATAATATAATTTAAAAAAATATTGCAATGTTTGAAGGCAAAGAAATTAACTACTTGCATTTTAACTCAGCATTTTACATATCATTTTGCTTTGCTTCAACATGTTATTTTGGTTTAACCATAATCAAGAATATAAAACTAAATATGTATATGGGGGATGGGAATCGGATCTATCTCTCATCTACAGAAATAGCACTTAATTAGTAGTTGATTTTCATAGTGAAATTAAGAACCTGTGAAAGTGGATAAGCCTTTAGTATATGGAAGGTGAAGAATTTAATCTGTCACACTATATTCCATGAAAGGTGTTAAAAATTGTAAAATAAAAAATTAAAATAATTCATTTGTAGTCTCATTGGTAAGCTCTGAAGAAAACATTGACTGATTCGTCTAGGGAGGCATGTTGCGAAATTGTCTGCAAGGATAGAAAAATAAGAACACTGTGGTGGACACAAGAAATTAAAGAAGCAATTCTGGAAAAGAAGAAAGCATACCAAAAGTTCCTAGCAAATGAGTTGGCAGATGTCTTAAAAGGATACAGAGAAACACTTAAATGAGTTAAACTAAGTATAAAACCTAAACGAAAGTAATGATATAGAAGATAAATATCAGGAAGGTGGAAAAATGAAAATATCAAGGCTATTGAAAAAGCTTGAAATGAGGGAAAGAACTGTAAAAGGAATTGCCAGGAATAAAAGATGATAAAGTTGACACGAAAACTGAAGGTATTCTAGATATCTGGAGTAATTACTTTGGAAGATTGCTACATAAAATAGCAGTGACAGCATGGTGGTAGAAAACATTCAAAGAGGAATGCAATCAGGTGTACATATCAATATTGAAGGATAAAGCTATTGGAAGTGTGAAAAAGTAGGTGTTATGTTCTCCCCAGGACCTTTTGAATGGGCAAACCACCCTGCTGGTTTTACTGACCGCCCTGCTAATTAATGTTGTGAATTGACATGGCTAAATAATGACCAAGAATGGAAAAATAAAATTTTTAATTAATAGTGATGAGAAATTGAACCAGAGAGTCTCGACACTCGTGAGACCAGCTCAATTTCTTGCATTGCAAGCCAATCTCGAGAGCTTCGGATATTCACTTTGATGCACACCATTCCGTACACGGAAGAAGACAAAAATCGGGATCTCGAATACAACAATATCGGTTGCAAAGAAGATCTTTTACGAAAGAGACATAATTTTGATGTTTGAAAGAAATAAATTGAAAATTGAGCGAATTCGAATCGAAGGCAAAAATCGATGTTAAAAATCTACATTTATTTTTCTTAATAATGGTTTTTGTGTGAAGATCACGAGTCAAGTATTTAATATTTTATTTGGTAAAAAAAAATAGGCCTGCGTATCAAATATAGTTGTGATCTCGGGGAATTCTCGAAACTCTCGAGGACTATGACATCAGTCTCGAGTGATACCAATTCCCATTCCTAGTAATTAATACTTATAAATAGTAAAATTGCGACATAACACGCATTATGTGTCTCGGGTATTAATGTCAGTGCACAATTCAGTGATTTGTTCTGATTAATTTAATAACAATGATATTTTGTATTTATTAAATTATCCCATAATGAGTAAAAAGTCAAGTCAGAAAACAACACTCTTGAGTTATTTTAAGAAAGATGAAACCGATAAGCATGGTAGCGAAGACGACAAACCAACAACAGAATTGTCGATTTCTGCAGAGTCTCTTTCAAATGTAAAACGTGCGTATAAATACCGCTTATCGGGTATTAAGAGAGAGTGGGTTAAAAAATTTCATTGGTTAGTGGTAAAACATAATGGAATGATGTGTTCCACATGTATGAAATATGGAAAGAGACGACCCACAAACAAGGAAGTGACTTGGACTATGCAATGCACAAGACTTCGAAAAGAAAGCTTGGTTGACTATGAACAAAGCAGATTACACACTGATTCTTGTTTAGATATAATTGAAAAACGTATACTAGAAGAAATTGGAATACGGCAAATTGAAAAATCAATTTAAATTTTGAATAACTTGCAGAGAGATGCTTTTCTGGGAGCTTTAGGATCTATGTATTGGTTAGCGAAAAATGAGTTACCACATACTACATTATTTGAAAAATTGCTTGAGCATTGCAAGGCTATGAGCTATCCTACTTAGAACATCTTAATGTTGGTAAAAATTCATGTTATACCTCAGAATGAATAATGCAAGAGTTGATTGATATTTTAGCATCAGAAATTAGATCTGAAATACCAAAAAATATACATTCTGCAAATTATTTCAGTGTTTTATGTGATCAAACTACAGACATCTTGGTTTTAAAACAGCTGATTGTGTACATTAAATATGTTTGTCAACTTAGAAAAGAGGTCAGGGTTAGTTTTGTATCAACTTGTGATATCATTGATGAAAAAGCTGAGACTATAACTAACAAAGTAATTGAAACCCTTGACAGTCTAGGCTTAAAAATATGCTGAACAGTCCTCAGATTAAACTTAAAATGGCTAGTGACACTAGATGGCTGTCTCATGATTCTGCAATAGTCTCTAAGAGAATGCATGGTGAGTGTTATAGCTGCATTGGAAAGAGAGGCCACCAAACAAAATGATATCACAGCTGAAGGTTGAAGTAAATATATCTGAACATACAATTTCATAGCTTCACTAATGATGTATTCAGATGTTACTGCATTTATCTAACTTGTCTAAATAATGGCAAAGGCAAGATGTTGACTTAACTGAAATAAAGCCAGTCTTAGAAGCCAGAAAACTACCCATCATGGAATTGAAAGACACTCCTGGCAGTTGTTTTCAAAATCTTCATCAGCATCTTTCAGGTGAATGGTCAGATCTTCACATTGATTATTCAGATTCTAATGTTATTACGTTTAAGACTACGATATATGATAAATACATAGGCACAGTTATTAAACACCTAGAAGCAAGATTTCCAGATATGCTAATTATTTCCTGCTTTTCAATGCAGAAATTCATGATCAACGTGAGGCTTCTGAGATTCTTTTTGATTATTATTCTAGAAATGGAAGTCCTGCAGTTTTAAACTATGACAGTACTAAACTAGAATGGGCAGTTGCATCAAAAATGATTAATGGACAATCATACAAAAATCTAGATCCAAGACAAATACTGCTGAAATTAGCAACAACATCTGAGCTCAAAGACTCTTTTCCAAATTTAGCAAAACTAGCTGCTGTTGGACTGGCCATACTTGTTAGCACAGCTGAATGTGAAAGGGGTTTCTCTGTATTAAAAAGGATAAAAACCTGTATGAGGAATCACATCAGTGAGAATACTCTAAATAATCTGATGCTGATTTCACTGAAGGGACTAGATCCAACAGATTTTAATTATGAAAAGCTGCTGACAACTGGGTTTCTAAGAAGAAGAGAAGAATTAATGTATAGAATTTTAAGCTGTGAGCATTACAAGGTTTTTCTGTAAACTAATGCTGCGCCACTGTAAATGTATGCTGGTTTCTATCCTGTCACTACTGCGCTATTGTAATAATGTTATTATTTATTTATTACTTGTAATGTCTTTTGCTCTATACTTTCTATATTATCTATATCTTTATATGCCATTATTCCATTTTAGCTGTGCGCACTTTCTCTCTCTGAATCTTTCTTGCTTGTATTATTATGTACTATGTTTATCTACTCTTCGCACTACGAGTCTTATGCCTAAGATACTAGAAAATTTATTTAATTTAGACTGCACCACTAATATCATTTAATTAACATAAAACTCAATAATACGGCCGGCAGATTTCTCTCTCTAATACAAATTCCTTCAATAAAACTTTACACATACAGTCGTGGTCTATTCGTTTACTTAACTTTATGCTTCGGCTATCTCACTTAGTTTCCCACTCGCAAGTCCGATTTATTTAGGAGCAGTGCAGTTGTAAAAATAAACAAACAGGCAGCACTCTTTGAACAAAAAGAACAAACCAATTTATTTACATTACTATGAAATACATAAATTTAAACATTAGGGAGATTGCTTTCCATCCATTTTATAAAATCTTTAGCATAAATTATAACCTATTTACTTTAATACTAATTAACTTCTTTAACTCACAATCTTATTTACTCTCCACTTACAAATTCAACTTATTAAACTTCTAGTTTACTTGCAAAGAGGTTAGCTAACTCTCTGTTAAGTTATCGTTACAAATTTTATATCAGCTTTCAATATGCCAATCGATTCTCTTAATGACAATTCTTGCTACTATTGAACAGTCTCTTAAAAGTCCATCTACAACCTGCTATGAGAGGGAATATACAAAAGGTTTTAACTTACAAAAGACTCTACATTGCACATTCAGTCAAAAGTCTTTCACTACAGTCTTATGGCATTTCTTTCATCTCAGATCTTGAGCTTCCTCAGGAATGCCTGGCTTCAGTAATATATCTCAACGGGAAAATAGTGGGCTGCGAACTATGACTGGCAAAAGGTTGTTCTCCCACAGTGAAAAAGGAAATCTTCCGAGTGAAGTTGCTTAAGGTAATTTATGTCGCCTTTTCTCCTCTGCTTTGGCTCGCTGAAAATGCCTGGACGACTGCCGTCTCAAGTAGCTTGAACTCCCACCTCTAAGAAACTGTAATTGCCGCCAGCTGACTCTCTTACAGACTCCCGAATCTGTTCCCTCTCTCTCTGGCGATGGCTGGAAGCCCTTCCAATAACTAAAACTGCTGCCAACTCTCTGCTTCACGAATTTACATCAGCTTTTCTCCTCTGGCTTGGGATCACCAAAATGCCTGGACGACTAGAAGCTCTCTCTCTCTCTCTCTGGCGACTTCTGGATCCGGGAAGCCCTTTATGCTAGGCTCAGTCTTTTTTTATTATCCTTCTCTGAGACCTCGCACGAAGTTTGTAACCCCGAAGAATTCGGCATGATTCTTTCATCTTAAGTTTCAAGTTCGATCCACCATTTGTTCTCTTCTGTGCTATCTTTTGATTGTAAGTTGCCAGTCATCCGAAAGTTGTTTGAACCTTTCAGACTGACTTCGGAGATGTTTACGTGCAGAGCTTGTAAGCCCTTCTCATACACACAAAGTTTATAAACAACCTTTCTTATGCCACCATCTAGATCTATTACATACAGCTCCGGCGGCAGAACCTTGCCTTTGTTTTTAACTCTAAAATATTCTTATTAAAGCAGTATACACACAGTTAATTTCTAGAGAGTTATTTACAATAATATCTAATACAAAATATACAGAGACAAACAAGGTTATTTTTTTACAACATTTTTATGGGACTTTACCTATGTAAAAATTGATGTAAAGCGCTTTGATATTTTTAAGCTACATCAATTTTTTACATTTCATTACTTAATGAGAAAATAAGAAAAATCCTAGTCTTGTTTGTTATAATTACTATATAAAATATTATCCTTGTTTGAAGTAATTTCTAATAAAATTAATATTTTAATTTGTTATGAAAAAGGTCTTTCTTAACTCATTCAAAATTTTTGTACACCCAACTAATGCTTCATTCCACTCGGCTGGTAAAAATTTCTGGGGAGAACACTAAGGTGGATTATGATATTCTTTTTTGAATATCATAATATTGAAAAAAAAATGTTCAAATATGGAGGTATAAATTGCAGTGGCTGCACCGCATAATTCAGAGGGCCTGGTCAGTAGGTCAAATTCCTGATGATTGGAGTAGCTCTCTTACAGGTCAGTCTATAAAAAGAGGAATATGCTCAGTGTGAGAATTACAGAGGAATTTTTCTACTTAGTATTCCAGGTAAGATTTATTCCAGTATTCCAGGTTTATGCAAGCATACTTGTGGAAGAAAAACATGAAGCAGCACATGCTAGGTTGTTGCTAGATAGAGGTTATCAAGATCAAATTTTCACTCTACAACAAATAGTTGAGAAATCATGGGAATATGTAACAAGGATCTGTATGTAAGTTTTGTAGTCCTTGAAAAGGCATATAGCAAAGTGCCTAGAGAAATGCTTTTCATTGAAGGCTACAGTGGTAAAATGGAACATCGTACTGAGCTATACAGGGTGTTCGGGATAAATTTGACATATTTATAATTAATTATATTTTTCCGTAAGTTACATGTATTAACACACACTTCTCTTCATTTAAAAGTTTGGACCCTTCTTCATTCATATACAAGATGTCAGAAAGGATGGATAGCTGGAACCCACCTGAATCATGGAAGAGAATAACTTGTATCATGATGATTCGTGCCCGCCATCAAAATAAGGATATTACGACTGCTGCCCAATGCTCCCTGAATACAGTAAAAACAATCAGGCATGAACTAGAGACTTGCAATGGTGACTACGAGGATGTAGCAAGAAGAAAGATCCCTAGCAGACGATCTGATTGCGTTCGTACAGCAGAATTCCTCGCAAATCTGCAGGAACAGGTGTTGAAGAACCCTGGCATTGGAATTCGGGCTTTGTTCGTGGAGTTGCTAACTGTAGTCAAGCCCTGGATAACAAGGGTAGCCAATGGTCGGCCGTATGTATGGCAGCAGGATTCGGCCCCTTGCCACACCTCTGGGAAAAGTCAAAAATGGTTGTCTGAAAATTTCTACGACTTCACCAGTCCAAATGTTTGGCCTCCAAACTCCCCAGACCTTAACCCCATGGATTATTTTGTATGGGGCGCAGTTGAAAAAGACACCAATCGCACTTCCAGTAATACAAAAGCCCAGTTAATGGATAAAATTAAAACAGTTTTTGCGGCCCTTCCCAGGGAGACTGTAGCATCAGCTTGTTCGAGGTTCCGAAGCAGAATTGAAGCTGTGATCGATGCTAATGGTGGTTATTTTGAGTAAATCTTGTTGATAGTATTGTAATTAACTCTGCCTGTAATGTTTTTTTGTCAATTCATTAAATTTAATAGATACAAAGAAGATTTTCTTTTTCCTTACGAAACTGTCAAATTTATCCCGAACACCCTGTATATTGCTATATTAAGTTGTAAGTTAGCATTTAAAAATAAAAGAAATACAGGAAGATAGTTTAATATAAAATCAGGGGTAAGACAAGGATGCACACTATCTCCATTCTTGGTACATAATAAATAACGGAAAAAACTCACGTAGAAAGATTATTTATTAGTATAATTTTCGCCTGTGTGTCACAGCCATCTTCAGTACATTAAGCTCAAAATTAAACACTAACTGACAATTCCAAAAAGCACCACCTAAGTAGCTGGTGTAAGATAACTGAAAAGGTCAATAACTTTCCTAAAAAAAAAAAAAAAAAAAAAAAAAAAAATTAATACAATAAAAAGTTAGGAAAGATAATTCTCTTATAGATAATGTATCTACAATTTACATGGAATGAAGATAAAAAAAAAAAAACCTAAAACCTTCTTCAGTCGTCCACCTAGATTGTATGGTCTTCCGAAAGTTCATAAACCAGGTATTCCGTTGAGACCAGTCGTAGATTGTATAGGTTGCCCCACTTACAAAATCTCAAAATTTTTATCAAATTTACTCTCCTCTTCCACTAGAAGAACTGATACTTATATAAAAAATACTTTGGATTTCAAAAATAAAATTTCAGATCTTCATTTGGACGTTTCTGATATCATGATCAGTTTAGATGTTGTTTCTTTATTTACAAATGTGCCTCTTTCGGAAAGTATTGAATTACTACAACAGGAATTTCCTTCGGACATTGTAAACATATTTGATTTTGTAATAAATTCTGGTTATTTTTCCTTTAAAAATAAGTTGTATCAACAAATTGAAGGAACAGCAATGGGTAATCCTCTTTCTCCTGCTATCTCCAATTTCTTTATGGAACATTTTGAACAACGTATCTTTGACAATATTTCTCCCAGACCTACGCATTGGTTCAGATATGTCGATGACATTTTTGCTGTATGGAATGGCTCTTCTGATGAACTTCAACAATTTCTCACTAAGTTAAACGCATTTCATCCTAGGATCAAGTTTACCCTAGAAGTAGAATCAAATAAGCAGTTAGCCTTTTTAGATCTTCTAATTCTTCGCCAACCAGATGGTAACCTACATTTCTCAGTTTATAGAAAGAAGACTCATACAGGCCATTATATCCATGCGGAATCTCATCACCATCCCAGTCAAAAGGCAGGAACTATTAAAACACTGGTTCATCGGTCCCACTCCTTTTGTTCTACAGACGATCTTTTACAGAAAGAACTACAATACATAACTTTTTCTTTTCTATCTAATGGTTATAAGAATTGCTTCATTAAAAGAACTTTGAGTAGTTTTAATATGTCTTCCTCTTCAAACACAGAGGATATAACGCGCATTACTATCCCTTATGTACAAGGCATCAGTGAACGTATAGCAAAAGTTTTAAAACCACTGAATATTTTTGTTGCCTTTCGACCGTTTAGAAAAATCTCCACCTTTCTCATTTCTCCTAAGGACAAGCTTCCACATCTTAATCATCCAGGTGTCTACCAGATTCCGTGCTCTTGTGGATTATCTTATTTCGGACAAACGGGAAGATCTGCCTCTATTCGGCTAGAAGAACACCAATCTTATATTGAATACTTTAAACCTGAAAAGTCTGGACTTTCTGAACATGCCATCTTCACTAGACACAGAGTTCATTGGAGAAAGACAAGATTTCTTCACAAAAGTCAGTTTCTCATGGAACGCCTTTATAAAGAAACATGTGAAACTTTACTTCATTCTCCTAACTTAAACAGATCCGACGGCTTACGTCTATCCCCTTTATGGGAGATAGTACTTTACAAATCAGCTAATCTTTCCTAATTTTTTATTGTATTAATTTTTTTTTTTTTTTTTTTTTTAAGGAAAGTTATTGACCTTTTTAGTTATCTTACACCAGCTACTTAGGTGGCGCTTTTTGGAATTGTCAGTTAGTGTTTAATTTTGAGCTTAATGTACTGAAGATGCCTGTGACACACAGGCGAAAATTATACTAATAAATAATCTTTCTACGTGAGTTTTTTCCGTTATTTATTGTGTGCCGATATGTCTACTCACGGTTTACCTCTTTTAAAACTTATCTCCATTCTTATTCATCATCTGTATGGATAGCATTATATAAGAAAGTGATATTAAACCTGATAATAGCATCAGAGATATCAAACTTAATCCTTTGCTTTATGCAGACGAGGTTGTATCCCTAAACACATCCAATACAAGTCTCCGGGATTATGTAACAAAATTGCATAACAGCCGTAACAAATTTGACATGAAAATCAGCAATAAAAAGACCAAAACTATGAAAATAGCTGGAACATTAAAAAAAAAAAAAATCAACTATTTAGATACAGTTTTCAGTGAAAATGGCAAATTAAATATAGAAATATACAACAAAACAAGCAAAACTGGTATGATGTGGAGCCAGTTGAATAAATTTATATGGAATAAGAAATTTGCAGAAACACTAAACTAGCAGTAAATAAGACAGTATTCAAACCAGTTTTAGGTTATGGATCTGAGAGATGGATTAGAAATAAAGCACTTGAACAAAGACTAGAGACTACAGATATGAGAGTTCCAAAAAAAAATTCCAAAAATGAACTGAAGGCATTGGTGGAATCATATTAAAAATGAAGATATTTTGAAGGAATTTGACACACTGTTAATATTAAAGAATGTGTGAGTATAGATAATCTAAGGTGGTATGGTCATTTAAACAGAATGGCAGAGAAAAGGTTAACAAAACAGGTGTTTGATGCAAGATTGTAGGCAAAAGAGAGTAAGACCACCAAGATCTAGGTGTTGCCTTGTTTGATTCATTCAGAAAGGCCTTAGAAGACAGAATTCTTATATGATAATATTGGAGTGATGACAAGTAACAGACTAATTTCAAGGAAAACTGTTGCTAGGATGGTAGTAATAATGTAAGCCAGGGCTGTCCACTGCCGCAGACCTCATGCAGCCCACGGTGCGATTTTGTGCGGCCTACCTGTGGATTTTGATTTTCACGATCGAAAAAATAACAATTTGAACCGAATGCATATACTTTAATTCTATCACTAATCGATAATCTTGATGTTGGTAATTTTATTTGGTGTTTTTACATCACAATATTTGAAATACACCCACGTGTTTTTCAAATATTAGACTTGTCGAAGAAGCATTCTTACTCTGTTTTGTTCCAACGTGCATGCTCCGGGCACTCACAGGGAACGTGAGCGTGTGATTAATGCGCAATTAGTATTGTTCGTTTATTCAGCTTTCGAGGTTGTGTTGCTTCTGCTCACCAAATTACTAGATATGCATTGTGATGCCACCCTCGGATAATTTTTTTTCTAATGTGGCTCTCAGATAATTTTTTTTTTTTAATGTGGCCCTAGGATTACCTAAGGTTGGATAGCCCTGATGTAAGCTTAATCATATAGTTTATAGCAGTCTATAGATCTGATATATCAGTCATCTATCATTTATCTGATATGTACTCTTGAGGCTACATATTAGGTAATTGATGATAATAATAGTAAACTTTTATAGTTTACTATATTCGGCATAAAACTCTTAGATTCCAATCTTTTAGTTTCTTATTCGGTTTTGAAATAATGTGGGGTTTAATATCCCCTTAATTTAAATAACGATAAGTAGTATTTTAACATGTATACAGAATAAACAGTATTGATCTATATTGCTATTTATGATGTCCATAGTGTCTAAAATGAGAAAATCATCAAAGATATGATTCTCACATTGATATATTCAGAAAGTTGATATTTCTATTATTTTTGGCACGTTTTAATGTAAATAGTATTGAAGTAATTAAAAAAAATAATAAAGTATATAATTTAGTAATATTTTGTTACAGAGATATTAATGGCAGGCTTCAGACACATCCTCATTATGATCCCACAACACTTCTAGTTCCAGAAAGTTTTAAAAGATCCGTCACTCCTGTAAGTTTTATTATTATGAATGAATAAATGAATGTTTAGTTAGGAAATGATTATTTATGGAAGGAGCTGAGTTTGTAATTAGAACAGATATATATACCATTTGTAAACATGATTTCATTTTACTGCATTTTTGTAGGATAGTCACATTATTTATACAAAATGTATTATTAACATGGGAGTTGCCTTAGTTTACACTACTTAGACAACTCAACTCATGATTCTGTATTCACCTTTTATTATTGCATTTAGGTTTTATTGTCCTGGCAGCTGTGCTAATGCCGAAGGTTATCTTCTCATAGCCTCAATTACTTTTGACACTTTTTTTTTTTTTTAAAAAAAACAAAGCTGGTTTACCCACTTGACCATAAAACATTAAAGGATAATTCTTATCCTTTTTATATTTCTGTTATTGATTAATAGTTTTTTTTTTTTTTTTTTTTGGTAATTACAATTTTATCATCAAACAAATGACCAGAAATATTGATATAACAGTCAATCATCTACTGGTGTGAAAGTTTTCACACATGACAAGATGTTATCATGTACAAATCATAGAACAATAACAGTATACTGTTCTTACCAATTATATGAAGAGCCAAAGACGTCAATTCGGTGACATGAACTTATTTAAGTTAAGGGATGTTACATCCCATATTGTTTCTTAGCCGAATAAGAAACTCAAAGAGTTTCATGCCGAATAACGATATAAAGTTTGTCGATTCCAAGCGTAAGCAAATACCTGGATAGTGCAACACCTGACCCATTTGGTAGTGCAAACTGAGGCAACTCATAGTAAGGGTGGAACAAGCTCCAATCATTATTCTTGGTATTTACCCATAATGTGAACTTAGCTCCTAGGAGCTGTATTACTGTTCTACATTATGAGAGAAGGTCACTACCCAGACTGATTTCAACCTTTATTGAGGTCTCATTCATCCAGGTATTTGTTTATGCTTGGAATCGCCGAATTTTATATAGTTTCTATATTTGGCATGAAACTCTTTGAGTTTCTTATTCGGCTTAGAAACAATATCGAATGTAATATCCTTTAACTTAAATAAGTTCATGTCGCCGAATTGAAGCCTTTGGCTCTTCATATAATCATCATCATCAAATTCCTGCCATGTAACTTCAAGGGGTGTACAGGATAGTACTACATGAAAAAAATTACATCATTACTAACTTCCTATCTACAATTTTCCATCAAATCAGCCTGTTACTTGTCAAGACTCCGACATGATCAGATCTTATATTTCTATCGTCTAAGGCACTTTGTACCGTATCAATCCACCTATATCTTGGTCTTCCTCTGGGTTGTTTTGCTGCCAACCTGGCAGAGAACACTTGTTTTGCTAATCTTTCTTCGCCCGTTCTGTTTAAGTGACCATACCACCTGAGATTAGCTCTGCTAACGCATTCCTGGATGCTGACAATGTCAAGTTCTTTCCTAATATCCTCGTTTTTAATATGATATTGCCATTGATGCCATCAGTTCATGCCTCTTAATCTTTCTCAGGACTCTCATATCTGCAGTCTATAGTCTTTGGTCAAGTGTTTTACTTCTGACCCAGCTCTCAGATCCATAAGTTAAAACTGGTTTGAACACTGTCTTGAATACAGCTAATTTAGTGTTCTGACTAATTTCTCTCTTATTCCATATGAATTTATTCAGTTTACTTCCCACCATACCAGCTTTGTTGATTCTGTTGTCTATTTCTATATTTAATTTACCATCTTCAGTAAAAATCGTGCCTAAGTAGCTGAAATGTTTTACTTGTTCCACAGGTTCTCCATTCACAACACAGTTGACATTTTCAATGATTCTGCCTATTTTCATTGTCTTTGTCTTTTTATTGCTGACCTTCATACCATATCTATTACAATAGCTATTCAATTTAGTCAGAGAATCTTGCAGACTTGTAGTGGATTTATTTAGAAGTATAACATCATCTGCATAAAGCAAAGAGCTGACATTAACATCTCCAATTTTGATATCATGTTTAATACCACTTTCCTTCATAATGTGATCCATATAGATAATGAATAACAGAGGGGATAATGTACATCCTCGTCTCAGACCAGATTTAACATTAAACCATCTTCCCGTACTTCCTTCAATTCTAACTGCCGATTTACAACTCAAATAAAGACTAAGTATTGCTTGATATAATGCCCCATTGACACCATATAACTGTAGTGTATTGAATAGCTTCTCTCTTGGCACCTTGTCATATGCCTTTTCCAAATCGACAAAACTTAAATACAGATCTTTGTTATATTCCCATGCTTTCTCGACTATTTGTCGTAAAGTAAAGATCTGATCCTGACAGCCTCTATTTGGTTTGAATCCAGCTTGTTCTTCACCAAGCTTTTCTTCCACAATTCTTCTCAACCGTTTCTCAAGTATACTTGCATAGATCTTGTCAAGAACACTCAGTAGGAAACGTGTGTAGAGGCTTAAGTGCTGTGAGGACATCATGTTGGAGGCTTAATGGATTTTTTTACAACACTCAAAAAGAATTAAAATAGAATTTAATACTTCCTATATTTTGTCCTAGTCACTAGGACATTTACGGGGATTACAAAAACAATTAATGTAACATATACACAAATAACAAACAATACTAAGCCCAACCACGTGGGTGACACTAAAGTCCTATCTAGGTAGAGCGCCCTCTAAGGGCAGTAGTAGGTGGCCTGGAATGTAAGGTGGAAACTCTGGTGATGAGTGTTTCCCAAATCTTCGGAAGCTTAATGCAACCGTATTTATTGAGATTTGGTTGGTTTTTGAGAGCTGCTGCTGCTTCTAAGAAAAGTCTCTCTTTCTTGAATTTGCTGTGGTGGAGCATGGTGGTTTTCTTCCATGATACCCTGTGGGTGGTGTCCAAAACATGGTCAGCCAAGCCTGAATGGCCATAGTTGTGTTTGAAGATGTAAGACTTGTGTTCCTCTAGACGGATGGATGCTTATCTGCCTGTCTGTCCAAAGTACGCCAGCTTACAGGAACAGAGTACTTTGTAAACTCCAGGCAGAGAGAGAGGAGAGAGCTGATCTTTCGTAGAACGGATAAGGGTAGCAAGTTTGCGGTGGGGCTTATATGCTGTGTGTAGGTTGTACTGTTTTAGTATCTTGGCTATTTTTTCGGATGCGCCACGGATGTAGGGTATGGTGATGGCATTTTTAAAATCTTGTTGACGGGGAATGGGGGAGGAGTTGATTATTTTTTTGATACTGTGATCGCTGTAGCCATTGGAGAGGAAAGTGCTGTGTATGTGGTTAAGCTCAGTAGTGAGGTCGGTTCCACTGGAATAAAGATTGTGGGCTCTCTTGGTAAGAGTTTTAATAATGCCATATTGTTGAGAGGGGTGGTGGTGGGAGAGTTTGTGAATGTATCTGCCTGTGTGTGTGGGTTTTCTGTATACGGTGAAGGTAAGTGTATCATTAGGCAGGTGTGTGACTAAGGTGTCTAGGAAGGGTAAACAATTGTTCTTTTCCTTTTCCATAGTGAACTGGATTCTTGGATGTAGACTATTGAGATGACTGAGGAAGGGGTCTAACGTGTCTGGGCCATGAGGCCAAATAGAGAACACATCATCTACATATCTTAGCCAGATAGAAGGTTTGAGTGGGGCTGAGTCAATGGCTCATTTTTCAAAATCTTCCATGTAGAAATTGGCAAGGGGGGGTGAGAGGGGGGAACCCATGGCAGTTCCCTCTATCTGCTTGTAGATTTTTTTGTTCCAAGTGAAATACCTAGAGTTAATGGCAAAGCAAAAGAGATCTAAGATGTCAGAGGGAAAAAACGTTTTCTAAGAGAGATAAGGTGTCAATTAAGGGAATATTGGTAAACAAAGAGGAGATATCAAAGCTTACCAATATGTCTGTCTTATTCAAGGTTAAATTTTCTGTGAGGGCTTTAAAGTGGGTCGAGTTTTCTATATAGGAAGGGGACCTTCTGGTGAGGGGGATCAGAGAGTTGACCAGCTTTTTAGATAGTCTATAGCAAGGTGCATTGGTGGCATCTACTATAGGCCTGAGTGGGGAATTGGGTTTGTGGATTTTTGGTAAACCGTATATTCGGGGGGGGGGGGGGGGGGAGCGGAAAGGTTTAAGTTTTTTTGTGACGTCAGGGGGGCCAGGAAGATACTCTTTTGAGTAAGATTTTTAGTTTCTTAACTTGTGTTTTTGTGGGGTCGTGTTCTAGCGGGATGTAGGTAGCGTGATCGCGGAGGATAATGTTCATTTTATGATTGTATTCACTACCGGTGAATACATTATCCTCCGTGATCGCGCTACCTACATCCCGCTAGAACAACCTGACTTATTTGTCAGGAACTTTTGATATGCTTTCTTCTTTTCCTTCACTGCCTCTTTAACTTCCTGTGTCCACCATGGAGTTCTAATTTTTCTATCCTTGCAGACAATTTCACCACATGCCTCTCTAGCTGAATCAATCAATGCTTTTTTCAAGGCTTGCCACTGAATCTCTAAGGTTTGATTCCTGTTCTCAAACTCTTTCATTTTTTCTTCAATAATCTTTGTGTATTTTAGTCTACAGTTCACATCTGAGAGCTGCTCAACTTTTATTCGCTTTAAAACTTTCTTACATATTTTTTTTTTCAATACGAAATTCAATTTTATCCTGCTCAAGACTAAATAGTGATCACTTCCAATTTCAAATCCTCTGTACACTCTGGTGTTCTGCACCAGGGAGAAAACATCGCTGTCAACAATAACATAGTCAATGAGAATTTTCTTATTCCTTGCCTCTTCTCTCCATGTGAATTTGTGCACATTTTTATGTTGGAACATGGTGTTAGTAATAACCAGTCCATGTCCTGAGCAGAAATCCAACAGATATTTGCCATTATTATTAGCGTTACTCTTTTCTCCAAATTTTCCCAAAATATTTTTGTATGTCTCATAATCATTTCCTACTCTGCTATTTAGATCCCCAACAAGGACAAACTTTTCCTTTTTCATTGTGTCAGTTGCTTTCTCTAAAGCATGAAAAAATTCCTCCACTTCTACCTTAGTAGAACCTTCTGTGGGGCCATAGGCACAAATAAGTCTCATTGTCCAGTTCCCCATTCTTATATTTGCCCACATTACTCTATTTGAGACTGCCTGCCATTCAAGAAGATTAGCCTCGTATTTAGCGTTGAATACTATGGCTACCCCTTCTTTTCCTTGATTGTCATTGCCTGAATATAACATTTTGTATTTATTGCTCAGAAAGATTTCACACGAGATTTATTCATTTTTGTTTCAGTCACCCCTGTTATGTCGATCTGGTACTTATCTAATTCCTCAGCTAGCTCCATTTCTTTGCCATTCAGGCTTCTTATGTTGATAGTACCGATCTTTAACTCTGGTGATGTTGAGTTGGGGTGTGTTTTAGAATTAAAATGATGGTACAACATCACCTAAGTGTTCACCGAATCATGAAAAGTCTCCCCTTTTCTTGCTCAACTTCATACAGTGGCTGTTGCATTTGCTATAGATACTTTTTTTTTTAGTTTATATTATGAAATTTTAAAAGTTGTTTATATTTTGAAGTATTAAAATTTGTCTTAAAATATAAAAAGAGTATCTTCTTTTTTTTATTGTGCTATCTTCTATCGAAGGTCAGCGACCATCTTTGCGAACAAACTGCGCTCTTGTGCTAATCTGAGCATTTGTGCACTGCTCTTTCCTGTCCACGTCTTAATGTTGTCAAACCATGATATTCTTTTTCTTCCTCTAGTTCCTTTGCCATCAATTCTTCCTACCAGAATAGTTTGTAGAAGTTGGTATTTGCTGTTTCTCATGATGTGGCCAAGATATGATGTTTTTCGTTTCTTGATTATTTGTACAAAATGTTTAGCTTTGCCAATGGATTTTAAGACATCTTCATTGGTAATTTTTTATGATATCTTTAGCATTCTTCTGTATAGCCACATCTCAAAGGCTTCGATTTTCTTGATGGTTGTTGCCTTCAATGTCCATGTTTTAACTCCATAGAGCAGAATAGACCACACGTAGCATTTCAGCATTCGACATCTGACTTCCATGTTTAGGTCTTTATTGCAGAATAGTGTTCTCATTTTCATGAAGGACTGCCGTGCAACTTCAATCCTTGTCTTTATATCTATTTCTGGATCCCACCGTTCATTAAGCCAGCAACCAAGATATTTATATCTTGACACTTGATCAATATTTTTCCCATTGAGTGTCAGTTTCATTGATGAGGCTGGATGTTTGCTGATGATCATGTATTTTGTCTTGTTGATGTTTATATTTATTCCCATTCTTTGGCTTTCTATGTATACTCTGTCAATGAGTTTTTGGAGATCCATAATATTATCTGCAATTAGCACGATGTCATCTGTTAACAATCTTTCCATTTATTGTGATTCCCTCTGGACATTCTTCCAATGCTTTTTTAAAGATTACCTCTGCATATATGTTGAACAGGAGTGGTGAGAGCACACATCCTTGTCTCAATCCTCTTTTGATGTTAATATCACTGGTGGTAATGTTGTCTAATTGAACGGTAGCTGACTGATTCCGATACAAATTTGTTATTAGTCTTATGTCTTGTTCATCTAGCCTTATTTGTTGAAGGACTTCTATTAAGTTAGTGTGTCTGACTTTGTCGAATGCTTTTTCGAAATCTATGAAACACATAAAGACAGATTTCTGTTTTTCTATGCATTTTTGTATCAATATTTGGGTACAGAAAAGGGCCTCTCTAGTACCAAAACCATTCCGAAAGCCAAATTGTGTTTCACTTAGAGTTTCTTCACTTTTTCTATAAATGCGATTCTGAATTACTTTCAGAAATATTTTTAATGTTTGGCTCAATAGACTAATAAGTCGGAAGTCACCACAGGAATTAGCTTTGGGTTTCTTTGGGACAGTGATAAATGTAGATTTGAGCCAATCTGATGGAAATTCATCACTTTCATATATTTTATTAAATAGTTTTTCAAGAAGTTTGATGTTATCTGGTTCTATTAATTTTAAAAATTCTGTTTGCACACCATCTGGTCCACTGGCTTTTCCTGTTTTACTTGTTCGTATAGCATTCTCTATTTTGCATTTCATGATTGCTGGTCCTTGAATGTTATCTTTTATATTTATAGGCTTCTGTCTAGTATCATTGAAAAGTTCTGTTACATATTTTACCCAAATCTGTGCTTTATTCTCTAGAGAAGAGAATAAAGCAAAAAGAGTATACAGCTTTAAATAAATAAAATTAAAAAACTTTGAATAAAGACCAGAAAGCTTATGAGAATATGCTACAGAGTTCCCTTAGCTTGCATTACTTAAAATACTTTCATGTTTCTAGATGTGTGTGTGTGTGTGTGTGTGTGTGTGTGTGTGTGTGTGTGTGTGTGTGTGTGTGTGTGTGTGTGTGTTTGGCTATGAAATATGGATTGACCTGTTTATCTTACAATGCCACTGTCTGATCTCTGTTGAGAACCAACGGTTTGAAACAGCTGTCAGGCCAGTGAAACTATAATAAAAAAATACTTAATTAGAGACATACAAAGTCCACCAAAAAATGTACTTTAAAAAATGTCATCTATGGACTTTTTTTGAAGTTTGATCGAATTAATTATGGTAGCAATGTGTAGTACGATAATTCTCAAAAGATGTCGTTATTCACATAAATACCAGCATCAACATGTGACCAGTAGGACAGTCAAACAGAATGGCCTGCAAAATGGAGTTTGCAGGGACAATGGATAGGATGAAGATGTGCATTTGAATTCCCCCCACATTCTCCTGATTTAACACCCTTGGACTTCTACCTGACTCTAAAAGATTTAGTGTATCGTAGAAAACCAGCTACGCTCATGGCCCTTCAGAAAGAAATTGAAATGGCATGCACAGCAATCCCACTGGACACTTTTGCCAGCATTGCCCAAGCAGTAGTTCGCTGTAATAATGAGTGTCTGAACGCTATTAGTAACCACTTTGAGCACCTCTTGTAATTGTAGAAGTCAAATTTAACTTGTATTCATTCTGTGATGTCTGTATAAATTTAGTATTACAATTTTTATACAGGCTTTTCTTTTTCTGTGTATACATTTTTTTGATGGACTCTGTATACAGACACCTGGGCAGCTCCGTGTCTTAAGTAGTACAAGCTAAGGCAACTCCAATGTCTCAGGTTGTATTCTCATAAGCTCTCTGATCTTTTATCAAACCTTTCCAAGTTTGTGTGTGTGTATATGGTTAAGAAATAAGTATGGTTCTTTTTATTTTCATGCAGTTACATGTTTAAGTAAAGTATCGTTACACGTATTTTTTAATTTTTCTTCGTTCAGCAATTTGGCCAAAGCATGTTGAACGAAATTTTATTAATGTTTTGAACAAAAAAAAAATATATATATATATATATATATATATACACACGAAGTAGTATCAAAAAGTTTCGAGACTAGCTCTGTTTACGAGAAATTACTTTATTTATCTACGTTTACACACTATGACCTTCAAAATAGTCCCCTTGCATATATCAATTCAGCACTCGCATTGTTCTTGCCACTTCTGGAATGTGTCCTGGAAGTCTTCTTTTTGAAGCATGTCAAGCACCTTCTGCGATTCGCGCTGGATCTCCACAATGGTGTCAAAACGTGACTTTTGAGCTGGATCTTCATCTTCGGGAAGAGAGCGAAGTCTGCAGGAGCCAAATCTGGCGAGTAGGGTGGGTGCAGAAGTGAGGTCATGTTGTTTCTGGCGAGAAACTCACGTGTGAGGAGAGCTCGGTGACAGGGTGCATTGTCGTCGTGGAGCATCCAGTTTTTTACGAGCCACAGATCTGGTCGCTTTCGCCGAATGTCCTCCCTCAGATGCCTTAAAACCTGCAAGTAGAACTCACTATTGACGGCCTGGCCCCTGAGAATGAATTCTCGATGAAAAATGCCACGAATGTCAAAAAAGACGATGAGCATGTGCTTGGTCAAGCTGCGGACCTGCCTCGCCTTTTTCGGTCATGAAGTTGATGGGCTCTTCCACTGTGAAGACTGTTGCTTCATCTCAGGGTCATATCCGTACACCCAAATTTCATCACCGGTAATGATCCTCGACATGAAGGATGAGTCATCCATGGCATGCTGATGAAGTTCTTGGCAGACTTCGACACGGTGTTCCTTTTGCTCCTGGGTCAGCAGCATGGTGCATGTTCAAATCACATGTGAGGATTGCCTGGACTGTTCCATATGACACACCGACAATGGCAGAAATGTTGTGGAGCATTCTCCGACAACCCTCATACACAAGTTGCCGAATGGTTTCGACATTTTTTGGGGTTGAGCTCGTTGAAGGTCTTCCTGATCTCTCATCGTCTCCCAGTGATGTTTTTCCGCTCTTGAAATGCACATGCCACTCAAAACACCTTGAATGACGCAACATCACCGTAAACTAGCTGAATCATGTCAAACATCTCTCTGTGGCAGATTTGCCCAGTTTCATGCAGAATTTCACATTTGCTCTTTGTTCTAACTTGCTGTCCATGATGAAATCGCAGATGTGGTCAGAATAGCATCAGTGGCATAGCTCCTGATGTACACAGGACGATGTCTTTTGGCATACTGACTTATGAAGGTAGGTGCTCCCTGTGCGTGCAGCCTAGTGCTGCCATCTGTCGGCATGTTACAAACCTAGTCTCGAAACTTTTTGATACCACCTCGTATATACATGCATTAAAATTTTTTATCAGTTTTAACTGGGTGATTTTTTTTTTTCCCTCCATAAGAAATATGCTGAAGCTGAATATTCTGTATTTTTGCCGAATCATGGTTCAGTGCATCCCTAGTTTAGAGTATTGTGTATGAATACAGATGTTTTATAGTATTTTCATTTAATTAAATAAATATAAATTTGAATTTTCTCTTTCTGATTATCAGTTTCTCTTGTTAGTACAAAATGTGTTTTGAGAAAACACAAAATTAATTGTAAGTTTTTTTATTATGTAGTTATGCATTGTTAATATATTATATTTACATGTGGTATTAATTTTTAACAATTGAATTCACTTAATTTTAAGATAGTATGTCCAAAATAAGGATTCTATTTTAATGTTTGTATATATTTAAAATGACTTGTTACTTCTTTCATTAAAGGTGCGAGTTTTTGCTGCTTTCAAATAAAGTGCTGTGAAATGAACACAATCATTTTTTAAGACTCTGATCAGACCACACTTAAACTATTGTTCTCAGATTTGGTCCCCAGGATTCGAAGGGGATAAATTAACTGTAGAAAGGGTACAAATGCAGATAACAAAAATAGTTTCAGGACTGTACAATGTTAGTTATGAGGATCAGCTGAGGGAATGTGGACTGCAGAGTTTGGTTGATATAAGAAGGAGAAGTGATATGATTGAGACTTTTAAACTGTTGAAAGGTGGTTACAGGGTTGACACTGGGGAGTTCTTTCGCTTGGTTGAACAGAGGGAAGGGGTGATGACAAGAGGCCATCCCTGGAAGTTACGGAAGGAAACCGTGAGCAAGCGGGTGAGGAGTGGTTTCTTTCCATGGAGGGTGGTTGAACCATGGCATGCATTGCCTGATGGAGTGGTGAGAGTGAGAACGGTCAATGAGTTTAAGGAGTGGTATGATAGACTTTGTGTTTCTTGGGGGGGGGGGGACTTCCCCTCGATGATTCTTTTGACTCCATGGAGGCCTGGATAATAATAATAATAATTTTGGCTGCTTCTTTTTTTCTTTTCATGGCTGAAGCATAAATTTGAAGTATTATGCATGCTACACTATTATTATGCATGTTATTCTTGCATAATAATCTTGTATCATGCATGCTACACTAAGTATTATGCATGCTATTCTTTTCATTCATGCATTAGCATGAATGAAAAGGATACAGTAACTAGAAAACAGCTGTGATACAGAGGGAAATATGGAAGAATTTTTGTATATAGAAAGGTGATATTTGAAAAGTTTGCCATTAGGTTACAAAAGTAAGTGGAAAGGAATTAAAGGTGCTTTGAAACCTGATAAATGAAGGTATTGAATGTTTCATAAGAATAGTAATGACTATGCTTTATTTTTTGGAGAATAGATATGGAAGTAGATTTTTAAATGTCTATTTTTCCTCAGAAATCTTATTATAGGAAGAGGAAAAAGTAGTACATCTAGAAAATTAAGGCAGAAAGAAGGAATGTTTTATGTGTCTTATCTTGCAGGCATTATGGAGGAATTTCTAATGTTCAAAATCAAGGATTTTATTATCCAAGTTTGAACTCTTGTATCTCTTACTGTAAATGGGAAATCTACAGTTATTAAGTTTTTTCAAGAAAGAATTGTTTCTGCCAAAGGGTTAAAGAAGTTGCTTTGTTCAACTTTTATTTGAAATGCAGTTGAAGTTAAGAAAACTAAATGTTCTTTTAAAGTTGGCATACTTTAGGCCCAGATAAGATGTGGTTTATTTTTATATTTTAGGTCACCTAAGGTGATTTTCTGTTGTTAAATTGTACTTCAGAATATTGTATATTCTTTGTATTAATGTATCTTGGTATTATTAAACTTTTTGTATATGAAGACTCAGTTCTTAGTTATGTGGAAGTTAAGATTGATTGTTAAGAATAGAACAGAATTATTACAGCAGTATACATATTTATCTTCATCTTTTTAATGCATGAAGACCATAAAGAAGTTGACTGTCGCATGTTCAGTATGCTGTTTTAGTAGTGCCAATATGCTTGCATCAGGAATGTGATAAATATTTTATATATACAAGAGGTGTTCACTGAACTTTTTAAATAGTATGCCAACTGGCATAGAGAGCTCATTGCAGCTACTGAGTGCACCTATCAGCAGGTTTTGACAACAAACTGCCATTTGTCCCATTCTGCTATGAGCATTAGTTGTCTAGTTACATCTGCTGAAGTGAGCACGTGCACAAGCTGTTCATCGGATTAGTGACAAAGTGACAATGAAAGTGTTTGAAGAACAATGTGTGAAATTTTGCTGCAAACTTGGTAAAAATTTTACAGAGATATTTCAGTTGCTTAACCAATCAGTGCTATTAGTGGTTTAAGCATTTTAAAAAGGATGGAACATCGGTCAATGAAGAACCCAGGCCTGGATGACCTTCCACATGAACACATGATGACTATTTTGAGAAAGGCCATGCTGTGGTAGAAATCGGTGTGTAACCATCTGAGAAGTTGCTGACGAATTGTTATCAGCATAGGATCTTACCATCAAATTTTGACTGACGATCAGAAAGAGAACTGTGTTGAAATCAGTCAGGAACTGCTTGCCAATGCAAATTGTAATGAAATCTTTTAGCAGACTTTTCCCTGTTTCACAAACTTAAAACCACTTGGAACCTCCCAAACCAAAGAGGAGATTCAGGTGTGACAAAAGAACTGTGCGTCATCACAGAAAGTACGTTCCAGGAAGCATTCCAACAGTGGAAGAAACATTGGGAATGGTGTATCGCATAGAGGGGACTACCTTGAAGGGTGGGACAGTGCTTAAAATGCTGTAAAATGAGCATTAAATTCTTTATAGCAAAAATTCGGTCTTTTTTGGACACACTTTTATATGTACACACACATACACACATTTTTATTCAAACAGAGTCAGTATAAATATGAAAGTAGTGTCAGTTCTATCTTTAAGATTATTTACTTGCAAGTTATTAGTACAACTTATTTTTCAGCTTGGTAACTTGTACATTTGAAATTACATTGCCATGTATTTACTAACATTATGGTCTTTCAGGGTGTTAAGCAGTGGTGGGACCTGAAAGAAAAGCATTTTGACACTGTATTATTTTTGGTCTTTCAGGGTGTTAAGCAGTGGTGGGACCTGAAAGAAAAACATTTTGACACTGTATTATTTTTTAAAGTAAGTGTGCTATTTTTTTTTTTTTCTTTTGACTTCAGTTGTTTCTTTCTGAAATTTATTGTGAGAGAATTTGTTATGGTGGTGTCTACTGCAGTGAGAGTTAGCTGTAATAATTTTTATGGTACAAGAAAGAAATGAAATTTTTTAAAATTAAATTATCTTTTAATATTAAAAAGCCAAGTTTTCCTCTTCGCTATGTTCAGAGTTTTCAGTAATGTTAGTTTATTTTATATAAAATGCTTAACATATGAATATTTTAGTTAGCTGTTGTTACTATAATGATGGTCATAGCTTTTAATTTTTCAGGAAATGACAATGTATACTAGAATATTAATTAAAAAACTTTAATCAATACCTATATTTTGGCAATGTTACATTGCTATCATCGGGGATCACAAAAAACAATGATATGTGCACGCAGGCACTGAGCAGATGCGGTTGAATGAAAGCTCCATAGTGAGCTAAATTAGAGTGCAATTACTAATGCAAAGCACATGTCTGTAAGGAAATTACAGACAGTGTGCTCCCACTGATGAGACTGTTGTATAAAGGTTGAAACTGGTCTGTGTAGTGACCCTTCTGACATTTTATGCATGTGCAGACACTTTCCAGTACAAATGTGTTAATGATTCTTGTAATAAAAGAGTTGGTCACACCTGTTCTTGTCCATAACCACTTGTTTTGTATAACCTGGAATGGATACATGGCAATGTCTGTGATAAAGTGTGAAATGTAGATAAGGGTGCAATAATTTGGCTACCAGATTTTCTTGAATAAGTATAACTGAATTCTATACAATTACAGATAACATTAGTTATAGATAGATAACAGTAAACCTGATAGATAACAGGTTTACTGTTATCTATCATCAGGGCCAGAAACGTTTTCCACTCACAGAATAAAATACTTTCTACCAATTATCTGTAGTAAATAGAAAAATGTTCAGAAGGGAGGACTGATATTTGCAATATCTGTTCTTGCTAACAGAGCAAACATTGACTCTCTCAGAGGAAGGATATTCTTTAAGAACAAAACTAGAATATGGTTCTGTCTTTTCTATCCTCTTTACTTGATTTCATTGTGTATGTTCTTTTACATATACAAACGATTTTCCCATTCTTATATTTATTTTTTTATTTCTTTTAATGTGAATCCTCCCTGTGAAAAGTTATAAACCTACATTATGTTAGTACTGTGAATAGGCTAATGGTTTGATAATCTGGAAATTCTGCCTTAAAGACTTACAACATGTGAGGCACATGTCCAGTAAGCAGTGTAATGTTCTCACACCAGGCATTGGAATTCATCTGCTTCCTAAACACATTTACAAATAACCATACTGGCATTTCAACAGACAGCCTGTTGATTGGAGAGCTAATATGCTATCCTGTTGTTCATATCAAGATATCACATATCCACTCTGGATGTGAGTATTTTCACATCCTCTGTGAACTTAGAATTTACAAAGAAAAATTTAATGAAAAATGAACTTTACTAAATGAAACATCACTTAACTCAGTATATATATATGATGATGGATGGAAAGCAGAATGATCTCCTTTGATAGAATAATATTTAAAAAAATGGCATAAATAAGTATTATGCTATTAGACTAATAGCTTCATTTGTAGGATTCTGCCATTGATGCTGTCTATTAATCTAATTTTTCTCAGAACTCATGTCTGTTTTTCTCTAGTCTTTGATCAATTAGACACATCTGTCTAGTTGATCTAACATCATTGGTCTACCTGTGCCTTCATTGTTATCTGTATTTTTCCTAGAATCAAATTTGCTGATGTTGCCTCTTTTATTTTAAGTGCCCATATCACCTTAGGTTATCTCTACTCACATGAATGCTAACAGTATCAAATTTTTTCATGATATCTTCTTTTTAATATGATTCTCTCATTGATACCTGTAATTTTTCTCAGAGCTTTTATATTCCACCATCTCTGATTTTTGATCAACTAGAGACAACAATAGAACTGTGTTTACCATAAATTATTATATTCACCGAGGCATTATATTGCAAGAAAATATAGAAACAAATTTTTAATATTAGATTATTAGAATTTTTTTAATATTAGATTATTAGAATTGGGGTGCTTAAGGGTCAAAGCTGTATAACTGAGAGGAGACCTCCACATAGCCTTTAAAGGAATGCGGAGAACCGACCAGGGCTTCTGACCTAATGTCCAATCTTCACCTTCTCGTGGTGCACCCTGTTGGGTATCTACTTTGATACTGAACAAACGAGGATGGGCTGGCAATTTGGGATTTAGCCAACCAAATTGTATTATTATTGGTTAAACCAAAATAAAAAATGATGGTACAACATGACAAACTTTCATGCCGGCTGAGGCGTCGCCCAGTTAAACAAGGCCCCCGTTGTTTTCGCCAGGAAACCAGAGCGAACAGCGAAAAGTCAGCTACTGGAACAAATCTGAAAACAAACCCCAACTCAACATCACCAGAGTTAAAGATCGGTACTATCAACATAAGAAGCCTGAATGGCAAAGAAATGGAGCTAGATGAGGAATTAGATAAGTACCAGATCGACATAATAGGGGTGACTGAAACAAAAAAGACCAAAACTGGGCAGATCTTTCTGAGCAATAAATACAAAATGTTATATTCAGGCAATGACAATCAAGGAAAAGAAGGAGTAGCCATAGTATTCAACACAAAATATGAGGCTAATCTTCTTGAATGGCAGTCAGTCTCAAGTAGAGTAATGTGGGCAAATATGAGAATGGGGAACTGGACAATGATACTTATTTGTGCCTATGGTCCCACAGAAGGTTCTACTAAGGTAGAAGTGGAGGAATTTTTTGACGCTTTAGAAAAAGCAACTGACACAATGAGAAAGGAAAAGTTGGTCCTTGTTGGGGATCTAAATAGCAGAGTAGGAAATGATTGTGAGACATACAAAAATATTTTGGGAAAATTTGGAGAAAAGAGCAAAGCTAATAATAATGGCAAATATCTGTTGGATTTCTGCTCAGGACATGGACTGGTTATTACTAACACCATGTTCCAACATAAAAATGTGCACAAATTCACAAGGAGAGAAGAGGCAAGGAATAAGAAAATTCTCATTGACTATGTTATTATTGATAGTGATGTTTTCTCCCTGGTGCAGGATACCAGAGTGTACAGAGGATTTGAAATTGGAAGTGATCACTATTTAGTCTTGAGCAGGATAAAATTGAATTTCATATTGAAAAGAATAACATGTAAGAAAGTTTTAAAGCGAATAAAAGTTGAGCAGCTCTCAGATGTAAACTGTAGACTAAAATACAGAAAGATTATTGAAAAGAAAATGAAAGAGTTTGAGAACAGGAATCAAACCTTGGAGATTCAGTGGCAAACTCTGAAGAAAACATTGATTGATTCTGCCAGAGAGGCATATGGTGAGGTTGTGTGCAAGGATAAAAAAATCAGAACTCCCTGGTGGACACAGGAAGTTAAAGAGGCAGTGAAGGAAAAGAAGAAAGCATATCAAAAGTTCCTGGCAAATAAATCAGCTTTTACTCTTACAGAATACAGAGACAAATGTAAGAAAGCTAAACAGTGTGTAAAACTAGCTAAACAAAAGTCATGGGAGGATTTTGGTAGGAATATAGAAAATAAATACCAAGAAGATGGCAAAATATTCTGGAGGTTGTTGAAGAAGCTTAGGAATGGAGGAAAGAGTGCTGTAAAAGGAATTAGAGATGATAAAGGTGAAATGAAAACAGGAGAAAAAGATATCCTTGAAGTATGGAGTAATTACTTTGAAAAACTGCTAAATGAAACAAGCAGTGATGACAGCACAGTGATAAAAAAACACTGACCAGGCATGCAGTCAGGAATACATATCCATAACTGAAGTAGAAAAAGCCATCAAAGGCTTGAAATGTGGAAAGGCAGCAGGAGTAGATGATATTCGACCAGAAATGTTGAAGTATGGTGGTATAAGAGTCTTACAGTGGCTGCACTGCATAGTTCAGAAAGCCTGGACAGAGGGACGAATTCCTGATGATTGGAGTAGAGCACTCATAGTACCCATATATAAAAAGGGAAATAAAACTGAATGTGAGAATTACAGAGGTATTTCCCTACTGAGTGTTCCTGGCAAGATCTATGCAAGTATACTTGAGAAACGGTTGAGAAGAATTGTGGAAGAAAAGCTTGGTGAAGAACAAGCTGGATTCAGGCCAAATAGAGGCTGTCAGGATCAGATCTTCACTTTACGACAAATAGTCGAGAAAGCATGGGAATATAATAAAGATCTGTATTTAAGTTTTGTCGATTTGGAAAAGGCATATGACAAGGTGCCTAGAGAGAAGCTATTCAATACGTTACAGTTATATGGTGTCAATGGGGCATTATATTAAGCAATACTTAGTCTTTATTTGAGTTGTAAGTCGTCAGCAGTTAGAATTGAAGGAAGTACGGGAAGATGGTTTAATGTTAAATCTGGTGTGAGACAAAGATGTACATTATCCCCTCTGTTATTCATTATCTATATGGATCATATTATGAAGGAAAGTGGTATTAAACCTGATATCAGAATTGGAGATGTTAATGTCAGCTCTTTGCTTTATGCGGATGATGTTATACTTCTAAATAAATCCACTAGAAGTCTGCAAGATTCTCTGACTAAATTGAATAACTGTTGTAATAGATATGGTATGAAGGTCAGCAATAAAAAGACAAAGACAATGAAAATAGGCAGAATCATTGAAAATGTCAACTGTGTTGTGAATGGAGAACCTGTGGAACAAGTAAAACATTTCAACTACTTAGGTACGATTTTTACTGAAGATAGTAAATTAAATATAGAAATAGACAACAGAATCAGGAAAGCTGGTATGGTGGGAAGTCAATTGAATAAATACATATGGAATATGAGAGAAATTAGTCGGAACACTAAATTAGCTGTATACAAGACAGTGTTTCAAATCGGTTTTAACTTATGGATCTGAGAGCTGGGTCAGAAGTAAAACACTTGACCAAAGACTAGAGACCGCAGATATGAGAGTTCCGAGAAAGATTATAGGCGTGAACAGATGGCATCAATGGCAATATCATATTAAAAATGAGGATATTAGGAAAGGACTTGACATTGTCAGCATCCAGGAATGCGTCAGCAGAGCTAATCTCAGGTGGTATGGTCACTTAAATAGAATGGGAGAGGAAAGATTAGCAAAACAAGTGTTCTCTGCCAGGTTGGCAGGAAAACGACCCAGAGGAAGACCAAGATATAGGTGGATTGATACGGTACAAAGTGCCTTAGACGATAGAAATATAAGATCTGATAATGCTGGAGTCTTGACAAGCAACAGACTGATTTGGAGGAAAATTGTAGATAGGAAGTTAGTAATAATGTAAATTTTCATGTAGTACTGTCATATCCTGTACACCCCTTGAGGGTACATGGCAGGAATTTGATGATGATGATGATTATTAGAATTATCTTTGATTTTGTTTAAATGAAATTATTTATATGAGATAATGTTATTTACATATATACAGAATGAAAGATAACATTTACTTGAAGAAATTTTTCCTCCCATTTTTCCTCCTTCCAGTTCTTCTATACTTCCAATAATCCCCAGAATAAACATCTTCCCAATACCTCGATGGAAATTCAGGAAAGTAAACTCTCCAAATAATATAAGCACGTAATCACAAGAAAGATATTGAATTAACCAAATATTTCGGTCTGGAAATAGCACACCATCTTCATTGGCACTACAAGAACAGTTTTAAAAAAAGAATACAAGGTGGAATACTAACAATAGATCATTTAAAAATAGAACAAGCCACGTGATGTTATATCACTAAGTATTAAAGGGAATATTTTTAAGCAGAGACATAATTGAAATAAAGATATTAATTAATAATATTAAATAACATAAAATTAATATGAATTACTTTCCCAGATTTTTGATATAGATATACAGTCATTCCGATTCAGGTTAGGACGATGGAGTAAGGCCTCTCCGCTTTCTTTGAATAAACGTTCAAATTTATAACAGGATCTATGTAAGAGGCGAGTTTTTGACCAAAGGATGTTGTGGTTAGTTTCAATCCCGTGCTGAGCCAATCCAGATTTTTCAGGTTTGTTGTGATGAATGGAGGATTGATGTTCTTGGATCCTTTTTTCAAGAGAACGTCCAGTTTGTCCATAATAGGAGAGATCACAGTTGCAGGAAATTTGATAAACTCCAGGAAAAGACATAGTTGAGCGTTTGTCTTTAGGAGAAGGAAAATAGGAAGATAATTTGTTAATAGGTGAATACATAGCTGTTAACTCATATTTCTTCAGAATTCTTGCGATAGGTTCTGAAATCCCGGAGATGTATGGAATTGGAACTCGATTTATTGAATCTTTGTTGTTTTGTGGTGGATTATAAGAATCGAGAAGATGTTGTGTACTCTTTTCGGAAAAGCCATTGAGTTTCATGTGTTGTTGGATAGTAGAAAGTTCTTTCTGTAGAAAATTAGAACTAGAACAATTAGTTTTGGCTCTTCTGATTAGACATTTATGATTCCTGTTTTTTGACAAGGATGATGGGCTGATTCTTTAAGAATATAACGACCTGTGAACGTTAGTTTCCTGTAAACTGTAGTTGTAAGAGTATTTGAAGGTGACTGGATGAGGAGAATGTCTAAAAAAGATAACTGGTTGTTTTCTTCCATTTCCATAGTAAACTTTATACGATGATGTAAGGAATTGATACTCTTTAAAAAAGAAGGTAAGGAGTCTTTGTTGTGCGGCCATACAGTAAAGATGGTCTGCTATTTCCAGACCAAAATATTTGGTTAATTAAATATCTTTCTTGTGTTTACGTGCTTATATTATTCAGTCTTTATGTCACAAGTATCCTTAAAACATCAAACTCTCCAAAATTTACTGAAAACATCGAAAACAACATCAACATAAGTCGACTTACAATTGATAACTATGAAAGATTCACTAAACTTCTCATACCATATGCCACAAACACATCCAGATATGATTCAGAAAAATCTACACACCATGCTGGTCAACTGAAAGTAGTGTTCTTCTGGCAGCGTATCAATAAGATACGCTGCCAAACTAAAGGAAAAGTGAATTCTAACAGTATTGCATAAATTTTAGTGCAAAAAAACTAAACTCAAAATTCCCACAGATATCAAAAAAAAGATCTATCGTCTTTACAAAAAAAGTTTTCATATGGTGTCCTATGACCTTATGGCCAATCCCAATCCAGTAACTCTAGATAAAATTGATGCAACACTCAAGCTAACTAAAACAGTTAAAGTTCCTAGTGTTGATGGCATCCTTCCAGACTTTTTTACTCACCTTGGCCCAAGAGCAAAATCATGGCTATCTAATTTCTTTTCCGCAATAATAAGTGATGAAATGACTCTCAGAACTTTAGCGTGAATCAAAGATAATAGCTTCGCCAAAACCAAGTAAGTCAACTGGTGTCCCTAATACTTACTGCTGTATAGCATTGCTGTGCACTCCTTACAAAGCAGAACATTTATCCTATAGGATGGATTGCCACAAAGATCTGTCCTTGCCCCAGCTTTATTCAACCTATACACAAGCGATATCTCTCTAACAGCTAACTGAAGGTTATCTATTCTGATGACATAGCTATTTTAACCAAAACAGTATCTTCCAAGGCCTTGAGGAAACCCTGATCTCACTACAAAATTACTTTGAAATCTGGAGACTATCTCCTCATCCCAGCAAAACTGTTGTTTCAGCTTTCCATTTAAAGAACAACAAGGTTCATAGAAAACTAAAAATGAACTTCTGCAAGAGGACTCTAATCCATGAAAGTAATCTTTGTTACCTTGGTGTTACACTTGACCATAATCGAACATACTAAAAACATTTGGAAAAAACTAAGTTAAAGATGTGTGCCAGGAACTACAACAAGCTCACAGGCACAACTTGGGGTGTAATGCCTTGACTAAGAAAAACAGCCTTGATTCTGGTTTACCCAATTGCCGAGTGTTATAAAGATAAAACTTTTTTGCATTTGAGGTTTCTTTCTAGTATCATTCTGATATTGAAGCTACCTTCTCTTCCATTTTTCCATTTATCATAAATTTTGGATACCTTTTATTTCCTTTTCTTTTTTTCAATTTTATCCTTTCCAGTATAATTCAAAGCACTAATTAATTTCTGAGTTCAGGAATATATCTGCTTTCATAAATGTGTTATAAATTAAAGATGCCAAGAAATTCTTGGTTTAATCCTTTATCCAAGTGTAAGCAAACAAACTTGTGACTGATAATTTCCGGACTGGGCAACTTGTATATATAGAAGCTAACGACTTCACGGCACCTGCCTTAGAGTATATGGGAAGGGTCACTACCCAGACTGGTTTCAACCTTTACTGAGGTCTAATCAGTGGGAGCCGAGAGCCAGACCCAGAAAGTAATGCCAGGGTTGAAGTAATGCAGAAGTCAAATTTCCATATACTATAAATTAAAAATGCCAATAAGTTATATTCTTGGTTTAATCCTTTATCTATGTGTAAGCAAACAAGGTTTGCACCTGAAGTAATTTCATGAGTGGGCCGGGAATGATAGTGAACCTTCCCATAATGCAAGCATTATACATGTCTGTAAGGATGCTTTGCATTATGGGATACCAAGACAGGTGACGTGAAGTCATTAGCTTCTATATATCAGTTGCCCAGTCCTGAAATTACTTCTGGTGCAAACTTTGTTTGCTTACACTTGGATAAAGGATTAAACTAAGAATATAATTTCTTGGCATCTTTAATTTCATAAATGTGGTTAAATAGTTTTCCTTAGCTCTTCTATCCCTGTTATAGTTTCAGATAACATTACCATCATTACTCTATTGAAAAGTTCCATAGATCATTCATTTTGTCATTTCTTTAATTTTTACTTCTGATTTGATGTATTATTAGGTCTTATTTCCTTGCACTTATTATTAGCCAGGTTTCTTTGACTGTGTACTTATTTTGTTTAAAGGTTTTTATATTGTGATTTATTTTTTGCTTGTGAACAGATTAATTTATCGTTATAGTATATTTAAGTTTGCTTTTTTATTTAACGTTAATTTAATATAAAAAGCCTACTTGGATTTTTATAGATATGAGGGTAGCCTGAAAAGTTATTGGCCTTGACCAATAACTTTTCAGTTATTGGTCAAGGCCAATAAGGAATGATTGCAACATTATGCAATCATTCCTTATTCAGTTGTTATTCAATCATTATATTAATGATGTTAGAAAGGATTTACCAGGAGACATATGGCTGCATGATGATGATGTTAAGGTACGAGGTGGTCTGAAAAGTTCTCTGCCTCTACCATAGATTGCAACACTATCTGTAAGATTTTTTTTTCCCTAAGTTGGTACATCTGTCATAAGCATCCATGTGAAATTGCAAGTCATTCTATCAAGTAGTTTGTTTTATACAGCTGTCTGAAGCAAAAGTGTTGTCTTGTATCCCTTGAAATGGATAAAATTGATTATCACGCGGTTATAAAATTCGTTGTAAAAGCATGTTTAAATGCCAAAAGAAATTCGTTTGAAGTTCATTAAAGTTCACGGGCACTCTTCTCCTTCATTTTCGACAATTCAGAAATGGGCTGCCAAGTTTAAACGTGGCCATACCAGCCTTGAAGATGATCCACATGAAGGATGTCCAAAAAGTGTAACAACACCAGAAATCATTGATCGAGTGCACGATATGGTATTGGATGAGCAGTGAGTCAAAGTGCTTGAAATTGCTGAGCCTATAGGCATTTCAAAAGAACATGTAGGATATATTTTGCATGAAGAATTGCAAATGAAAAAGCTTTGTGCAAAATGGATGCTGCGCTTGCTCACAGCAGATCAAAAATGCACTGACATGAAAATCTCTGAACAGTGCTTGGAGCGTTTTAACAAGATTAAAACTGATTTTTTCGATTTATTACTATGGATGAGACTTGGATTCACCATTACACACCAGAATCCAAACAGCAGTCAAAACAGGACAGAAGCCGGTTGTTCAGTGCCAAAAGTCGGTTCCATCAGCAGGAAAGGTCATGGCATCGGTGTTTTGGGATGCTAAATGCATTTTTTATATTAATTATCTTGATATATAAAATGAAAAGGGTAAAACAATAACCTAGGAATATTATTTCGATCTTTTAACCAGACTACATGAAAAAATTCATGAGAAAAACCTCAGTTTTCAGAAGAAAAAATAATCTTTCATTAGGACAATGCACCTGCCCACAAAGGTGTTTTGACAGTGGGAAAATTAAAGGATCTGCACTATGAATTGTTGGAACATCCACCCTATTCCCCGGATTTGGCTCCCTCTGACTTCTCTCTTCCTAAAACTCTTCCTTGCTGGTCAGCATTTTTCTTCGGATCAAGAGGTGATTGCAGCCATAGAGGGGTATTTTGCAGATCTTACTGAGAACCACTACAGGGATGGGATAATGGTGCTGAAGCATCGCTGGAATAAATGTGTTAGTCTTATCTCCCTCCTTTTATGTTGAAAAATAAAAATAATTTTGAAATTATGAATTCATTTCTCATTGTTAGGCCGAGAACTTTTCAGATCACCCTCATAATTATATTTTATGAATATCGTTATTATGGTTGTTTTGTCTAATTCGTGCGAATATAATTATATTGTTTTTATGCACGTGCTTATTTTATTGTTTTGATTATTATTATTTATTTTACATATTTAGGTTGGAAAATTTTATGAATTATACCATATGGATGCAATCATTGGAGTAAATGAGCTTGGATTAGTATATATGAAAGTAAGTATTATTTAATGGGAAAATCCATATAGACACTTTTTCTCTCTTGCATATAAAAAGGTAGAAAAGTATCTATATGTTTTTTTTAAACAATAATCTGAACATAAATTTCTCATTATATATCTTGTTAACAGTCAGCTCAAACGTAGTACTAGTATGCTTAAGGGTCAAAGCTGTATAACTGAGAGGAGACCTCCACATAGCCTTTAAAGGAATGCGGAGAACCGACCAGGGCTTCTGACCTAATGTCCAATCCTCACCTTCTCGTGGTGCACCCTGTTGGGTATCTACTTTGATACTGAACGAACGAGGATGGGCTGGCAATTTGGGATTTAGCCGACCAAATTGTATTCTTATTGGTTAATCCAAAATAAAAAATGATGGTACAACATGACAAAATTTCATGCCGGCTGGGGCGTCGCCCGGTTAAACAAGGCCCCCGTTGTTTTCGCCAGGGAACCAGGGCGAACAGCGAAAAGTCAGCTACTGGAACAAATCTGAAAACAAACCCCAACTCAACATCACCAGAGTTAAAGATCGGTACTATCAACGTAAGAAGCCTGAATGGCAAAGAAATGGAGCTAGCTGAGGAATTAGATAAGTACCAGATCGACATAATAGGGGTGACTGAAACAAAAAAGACCAAAACTGGTGAGATCTTTCTGAGCAATAAATACAAAATGTTATATTCAGGCAATAACAATCAAGGAAAAGAAGGAGTAGCCATAGTATTCAACACAAAATATGAGGCTAATCTTCTTGAATGGCAGTCAGTCTCAAGTAGAGTAATGTGGGCAAATATGAGAATGGGGAACTGGACAATGAGACTTATTTGTGCCTATGGTCCCACAGAAGGTTCTACTAAGGTAGAAGTGGAGGAATTTTTTGAGGCTTTAGAAAAAGCAACTGACACAATGAAAAAGGAAAAGTTGGTCCTTGTTGGGGATCTAAATAGTAGAGTAGGAAATGATTGTGAGACATACAAAAATATTTTGGGAAAATTTGGAGAAAAGAGCAAAGCTAATAATAATGGCAAATATCTGTTGGATTTCTGCTCAGGACATGGACTGGTTATTACTAACACCATGTTCCAACATAAAAATGTGCACAAATTCACATGGAGAGAAGAGGCTAGGAATAAGAAAAGTCTCATTGACTATGTTATTGTTGATAGTGATGTTTTCTCCCTGGTGCAGGACACCAGAGTGTACAGAGGATTTGAAATTGGAAGTGATCACTATTTAGTCTTGAGCAGGATAAAATTGAATTTCATATTGAGAAGAATAACATGTAAGAAAGTTTTAAAGCGAATAAAAGTTGAGCAGCTCTCAGATGTAAACTGTAGACTAAAATACAGAAATATTATTGAAAAGAAAATGAAAGAGTTTGAGAACAGGAATCAAACTTTGGAGATTCAGTGGCAAACTCTGAAGGAAACATTGATTGATTCTGCCAGAGAGGCATGTGGTGAGGTTGTGTGCAAAGATAAAAAAATCAGAACTCCCTGGTGGACACAGGAAGTTAAAGAGGCAGTGAAGGAAAAGAAGAAAGCATATCAAAAGTTCCTGGCAAATAAGTCAGCTTTTACTCTTACAGAATACAGAGACAAATGTAAGAAAGCTAAACAGTGTGTAAAACTAGCTAAACAAAAGTCATGGGAGGACTTTGGCAAGAATATAGAAAATAAATATCAAGAAGGTGGCAAAATATTCTGGAGGTTGTTGAAGAAGCTTAGGAATGGAGGAAAGAGTGCTGTAAAAGGAATTAGAGATGATAAAGGTGAAATGAAAACAGGAGAAAAAGATATCCTTGAAGTATGGAGTAATTACTTTGAAAAACTGCTAAATGAAACAAGCAGTGATGACAGCACGGTGATAAAAAACACTGACCAGGCATGCAGTCAGGAATACATATCCATACTTGAAGTAGAAAAAGCCATCAAAGGCTTGAAATGTGGAAAGGCAGCAGGAGTAGATGATATTCGACCAGAAATGCTGAAGTATGGTGGTATAAGAGTCTTACAGTGGCTGCACTGCATAGTTCAGAAAGCCTGGACAGAGGGACGAATTCCCGATGATTGGAGTAGAGCTCTCATAGTACCCATATATAAAAAGGGAAATAAAACTGAATGTGAGAATTACAGAGGTATTTCCCTACTGAGTGTTCCTGGCAAGATCTATGCAAGTATACTTGAGAAACGGTTGAGAAGAATTGTGGAAGAAAAGCTTGGTGAAGAACAAGCTGGATTCAGGCCAAATAGAGGCTGTCAGGATCAGATCTTCACTTTACGACAAATAGTCGAGAAAGCATGGGAATATAACAAAGATCTGTATTTAAGTTTTGTCGATTTGGAAAAGGCATATGACAAGGTGCCAAGAGAGAAGCTATTCAATACGCTGCAGTTATATGGTGTCAATGGGGCATTATATCAAGCAATACTTAGTCTTTATTTGAGTTGTGAGTCAGCAGTTAGAATTGAAGGAAGTACAGGAAGATGGTTTAATGTTAAATCTGGTGTGAGACAAGGATGTACATTATCCCCTCTGTTATTCATTATCTATATGGATCACATTATGAAGGAATGTGGTATTAAACCTGATATCAAAATTGGAGATGTTAATGTCAGCTCTTTGCTTTATGCGGATGATGTTATACTTCTAAATAAATCCGCTACAAGTCTGCAAGATTCTCTGACTAAATTGAATAGCTGTTGTAATAGATATGGTATGAAGGTCAGCAATAAAAAGACAAAGACAATGAAAATAGGCAGAATCACTGAAAATGTCAACTGTGTTGTGAATGGAGAGCCTGTGGAACAAGTAAAACATTTCAGCTACTTAGGCACAATTTTTACTGAAGATGGTAAACTAAATATAGAAATAGACAACAGAATCAGCAAAGCTGGTATCGTGGGAAGTCAATTGAATAAATTCATATGGAATAAGAAAGAAATTAGTCGGAACACTAAATTAGCTGTATACAAGACTGTGTTCAAACCAATTTTAACTTATGGATCTGAGATCTGGGTCAGAAGTAAAACACTTGACCAAAGACTAGAGACCACAGATATGAGAGTCCTGAGAAAGATTAGAGGCGTGAACAGATGGCATCAATGGCAATATCATATTAAAAATGAGGATATTATGAAAGAACTTGACATTGTCAGCATCCAGGAATGCGTTAGCAGAGCTAATCTCAGATGGTATGGTCACTTAAATAGAATGGGAGAGGAAAGATTAGCAAAACAAGTGTTCTCTGCCAGGTTGGCAGGAAAACGACCCAGAGGAAGACCAAGATATAGGTGGATTGATACGGTACAAAGTGCCTTAGACGATAGAAATATAAGATCTGATAATGTTGGAGTCTTGACAAGTAACAGACTGATTTGGAGGAAAATTGTAGATAGGAAGTTAGTAATGATGTAATTTTTTCATGTAGTACTGTCATATCCTGTACACCCCTTGAGGGTACATGGCAGGAATTTGATGATGATGATGATGATGATCTTATCACACATGGGATTGCTATGAAAATATTAAACTGAGTTTTAAAAAAATTCATTTCATTTGTTCATTTTTGATATGTTACATTTGAGCTGACTGTTAACAAGATATATAATGAGAAATTTATATTCAGATTAATGTTTAAAATAAACACTTGCTTTAAATAACATTAACAGACCCCCCCCTCCCCAAAAAAAAACAAAAAGAAAGAAAGAAAAATACTAGAATTCATATCAGAAATCTAATTTGGTTCTTTGGAATAAGTCATGTTACATGCTCTTCAAGTCTAATGGACACATCTGAGTGCAGGGAATGCCTAGAGAATACAGTCAAGCTTTGTTGTAACAAGCACAGAAATAATGAGATCATGACTGTAATGAACAAAAAGCCATAATGATCTTAATTTATGCATATTCCATACAAATTGTCACTTTTGTGAGCATAGTACATGAATATACTATACAAATTTTGGTAACAATGCAAAATTAACTGGGCTATTAATGGACAAGAATGTTATAAACTGGCCCGTAATGAGCCTAATACTTGGATATACTATACAAATTTTGATAACTATGCAAACATTCTTAATTGTTCGGGTAGTTCTGAGAATATCAATTCTTGGAATAGATAACAGTGATGAAAGGAATGAGTTAGCTTTTATGACCACCTCCATCAGATTATGGACTGGTTTATAACAATCTTGTCATTCATTGTCTGTCTCTCTGGCCCTTCTCCCTCATCCAAACACTTCTTTTCAGCCATTTTCTGCCCACTGCTGGATGAAGGCCTCTTCCAGTTCCTTCCACTTTTCTCTGTTCTTGGCAATAGTTGACCAATTTTTCCCAACAAAATTTGACAATTCATCGTTCCATCTTCTTTTATGATGTCCTCAGCCTCGTTTCCCTTCTTTTGGAACCTAAACACCGCTGCATGTAAAATCAGTTAAAAATGAATCCTTTCATTGGAAACATGGCTACTATGCCTCTCAGTTTGCAAAAAGTCAAAATTGTTCATGAGTCAACACGGTATAAGAAATGTTGAAGTGTGTAAAAAAGTTTTCTTTGTCCTCTTCAACTTATCAACATTGTGGAAGAATAAAGATGCTTACATATCAGCACTGGAAAACAACATGACCAAAACAAAAAAATTAAAAAATGCAAGCTTACAAATGTCAATGAAGCATTGATTCAGTGGTTCACTACACAAAGAAGTGCTGGATTCTCAATAGACAGCCTGATCTTGAAAGCTCATGCCGAAAAATTTGCTGAACAATTTGGATGTGGCACCTTAAGATTTTCAGATGCCACATTTCAGGACTGGGGCAACTCATATAGAGGCAATGACTTCACATCACTTGCTTTAGTATCCCATAATACAAAGCACATATCTTTACAGACATGTATAATTCATTATGTATATAAATCATTGCCTATTTTTAAAAATAATTAAAATCATGTTTATTATTAATTAGTATTGTTTTTAATTATGAAGAAAGCAGTTGTGTTTAGTGTATGGTTTTAAAATTATGGACAAATAAATTGTGTTTAATATTAAGTGTATTGTCGTTTATACAAGCATATTCATACAAATAATATCTCATCATCATCAAATTCCTGACATGTACCCTCAAGGGGTATACAGGATATGATAGTACTACATGTACTATCATATTTTACTACATGAAAAATTTACGTCATTACTGACTTCATATCTACAATTTTCCTCCAAGTACAGGAAGATGGTTTAATGTTAAATCCGGTGTGAGACAAGGATGTACATTATCCCCTCTGTTATTCATTATCTATATGGATCACATTATGAAGAAAAGTTATTAAGCATGATATCAAAATTGGAGATGTTAATGTCAGCTCTTTGCTTTATGTGGATGATGTTATACTTCTAAATAAATCTGCTACAAGTCTGCAAGATTCTCTGACTAATTTGAATAACTGTTGTAATAGATATGGTATGAAGGTCAGCAATAAAACAAAGACAATGAAAATAAGCAGAATCATTGAAAATGTTAACTGTGTTGTGAATGGAGAACCTGTGGAAAACAAGTAAAACATTTCAGCTACTTAGGCACGATTTTTAGTGAAGATGGTAAATTAAATATAGAAATAGACAACAGAATCAACAAAGCTGGTATGGTGGGAAGTCAATTGAATAAATTCATATGGAATAAGAGAGAAATTAGTCGGAACACTAAATTAGCTGTATACAAGACAGTGTTCAAACCAGTTTTAACTTATGGATCTGAGAGCTGGGTCAGAAGTAAAACACTTGACCAAAGACTAGAGACTGCAGATATGAGAGTCCTGAGAAAGATTAGAGGCGTGAACAGGTGGCATCAATGGCAATATCATATTAAAAATGAGGATATTAGGAAAGAACTTGGCATTGTCAGCATCCAGGAATGCGTTAGCAGAGCTAATCTCAGGTGGTATGGTCACTTAAATAGAATGGGAGAGAAAAGATTAGCAAAACAAGTGTTCTCTGCAAGGTTGGCAGCAAAATGACTCAGAGGAAGACCAAGATATAAGTGGATTGATACGGTACAAAGCCTTAGATGATAGAAATATAAGATCTGTTAATGTTGGAGTCTTGACAAGTAACAGACTAATTTGGAGGAAAATTATAGATAGGAAGTTAGTAATGATGTAATTTTTTTCATGTAGTACTATCATATCCTGTACACCCCTTGAGGGTACATGGCAGGAATTTGATGATGATGATGAATTTTCCTCCAAATCAGCATTATCGGATCTTATGAATCTATCGTCTGAGGCACATTGTACCATATCAATTGTTATGTCGTTGTTTTTCTTATTTTTATATCTTTCCTTTCTATCTTTCAATCACTATTTTTCAGATAACAGGCCTAATATACTTACAGCTAGGATTGTTTCCTCTTCAGATACTGGCAAATTTATATTATGCTGCACCCGCCAGTATCCTATAGCAGAAAAGATCCTTACTCAGGGAGACAATACTAGATTCTGAGGCATTCTTACACTATTTTTTACTTTAATATGGCTGTATAGATTTAGACTGCAGTCGTGACCGTACAAATCTATGATTATGTACTTTCTAATTTCTTCCTGCCAAAAGAGGTTCTATTTTTATAAGTGGTAATTTGGAATCGTAATCAGGCATGACTCAGGTATAGGCAAATAAATCATGTTTATTGGAATATCAAAGCAAAATACACTAAAGAATTCTGGCATTCAATTTATCTCAATACTAAATAAGGAAACTCGAGTTAAAATATCGACACACTTTAAATTTAAATTAAAGGTTATAAAGCATGTAAGACACAGTGACTGATAATTGGGATAGCAAATGATATGGTGTTAAGCTGAAATTCCCTTCTGCAAGCTATTCATAAGATAATATAACTAACATTCTAATGTTATATAAAGTCTACAGTCCTAATCTCGTTATGTCAAATCAATCACATACAACACTAAAGACCTACTCCAAACAATTCTTATTCTTAAAAGGAAGCTAATTATCTAATTAGAGTCTGTCCACAAAGTTCTTTAGAATAATGTTCATAATTTACATTCATTTTCTCTTTTCTCTTCTAAGGAATTCTAAACACAAAATAGAGTAATTCTACTTTACCGAACTCTTTCCGATGTCCTTCAGCACCACGTGTATATCTGGTTACTTTTTGTCTATTGGCTGTTCTTACGGAAGTGTAGGGGCTACGCTATCTTCATAATTACTGCTGATTACAGACTCGATTCTTTGTGTCTCGGGAAACATCTCTATTCCTCTCGATGGGACTCTTCAGCGAGGGCTCAATTCTGCTAGTTCTGGAAAATTTCACCTTCAGCTCTGCGTGGAATCCTACAACATTCTCCGGAAAGCTTGCCGTCCGACATCGCAGCACTGACGCTCCATCCTCCTTACTCAAACCACCAGCTAACTTCCGAACCAGGAAAAACGATAAGACGAGAGCGACCCGATATGGTGTTCATTCCCTTATATTCTTCGTTCAAGCGCACCCTTTTTTCGGGGTCCCCTTTGCACATGACCCCTATCTTTTCTCGTAACTGCTTCCAGCATTACGCTGGACACGTGTAGTTGTATACCTTCTATGAATTGTTACTTAACATTATCTGGTGACTCACAATTATTCTATACAGCTAAAGTGAGGCTTAAATAATATTAACAAATTCCTCTTTTAAGACAATCTCTAATTCGATCTTGGTATGATTACAATAGATTAAAATACATGGTACATAAAATAAAATGCAATTTTATACATGTGTGAAGAAGTTTCACTTTAATCTCAGCTGATGTGCAGGTATTTCTCTTTGTTTGTGTAGTTTAGTGTGTTAGACCCTGAATGAATGATTTCTTTACAAGATTCCTTCATTCAGGATCTAACACAATCCACAACCTATATCTTGGTTTTCCTCTGGGTCGTTTTCCAGCCCACCTGGCAAAGAACACTTGTTTTGCTATTCTTTCCTCGCCCATTCTGTTTAAGTGACCATACCACTTGAGATTAGCTCTGCTAATGTATTCCTGGATGCTGAGAGTGTCAAGTTCTTTCCTAATATCCTCGTTTTTAATATGATATTGCCATTGATGCCATCTGTTCACACCTTTATCTTTTTCAGGACTCTTCTCTAGTCTTTGGTCAAGTGTTTTACTTCTGACCCAGCTTTCAGATTCATAAGTTAAAACTGGTTTGAACACTGTCTTGTATATAGCTAATTTAGTGTTCCGACTAATTTCTCTCTTATTCCATATGAATTTATTCAATTGACTTCCTACCATACCAGCTTTGTTGATTCTGTTGTCTATTTCCATATTTAATTTACCATCTTCACTAAAAATCAGGCCTAAGTAGTTGAAATATTTTACTTGTTCCACAGGTTCTCCATTCAAAACACAGTGGACATTTTCAACGATTCTATCTATTTTCATTGTTTGTGTCTAGGTATGTGATTATATGATTTTTTCCTCTAATATTTCTTTTTTTAATATATTTTTTATCAAGTAGAGAATTTTAAAAAATAGGAGGTAGATTTAACTCATCACTTATGTAGTGAGCAATGTTTTTAACAAGGAAATTGCGGAACTCGTTATAAACAAGCTTGATTGTACTTTCATTGTCTCAGCAGTGAAGTTCACATTTGGGTTGTTTTAATAATAAATATGGATTAAACCTCCCAACTTTAGGTTACCATTAATAAAGAGGACCAGTGGAGGACGATATCCAAATTTTTTTCTAAAAATTAATCAAATGTTTTTTGCATGTTGCATCGAAACAGTTATTAAATCCAGAAACAAGGACAATAAAATGTGTTATTAATTGCTATCAGTAAAGATCTTCTATTTATATCTGTGTATGTGTGTGTTCCCATGACATTGGATACAGTAGTATCCATTTAGGCATTATATTGTCATTCAGAAAATTGATGATGATCATCATTCAAAATGATGATCATCATCAATTTTCAAATATGTATCTTCAAGGGATGTCCAAGTCAGGCACTCCCCACTAGACTGGATGCCAGAGTAATTCCCAGTAGGTTCACAGAAGGAACATAAACTCGGTTGGATGACTTTTTGGAGACTAGTGAGGAGAACACACTGAAAATGCTTTGGGAAGGAGTCAAGGCTATAATACAGGATGCAGCCAAGAAGTATCTTGGCCCAATAAGAAGTCTAAGAGACCTATTGATATCGAATTCAGCATGGGATCTAATTGAAAGAAGGCAGATGGAGAAGCGAGAGATACAGGAACTGAAGAATATAAGAGATTACATAGAGAAGTCAGAAAAGCCATTAGGCCAGTCAAGGAAAAGTTTTATACTAATAAATGTGAAGAAATAGTTCTAGATGAGGAGGCATAATTATAAAAGGATATTTTGTTATGTTCATGACCTAAAGTACAAGTTTAAACCCAGATTGAATGTCATCAAAGATGGGAATCAAGTATTATAACAGAAGAATTGGAAATCAGGAACAGATGGAATACTGTGAGGAAGTGTACAGTGGAGTGGATAAAGAAAATTTGGAAGAGCTCTCTAAACAGGAAAATTTTGATTTGGAATCTTCTCCACTTAGGCATGAGGAAAAAAGTAGTTAAATAGTTTAATAGCAATAAGGTCCCAAGTGCAGGTGAAATTCCAGCAGAGTTAATTAATGCTACAAGGGATGAAGGGATTAGATTGTTTCTTAGATTGATTACATGGAGATGGTAGTCAGGATCATGGCCTAGAGATTGGAAGAAGTTGGTTTTCATACCACTACATAAGAACGTAAGAAGAGGGATATGGAGGATTGAGAACTATAGAGCTATTAGTTTAATCTCTAATGCAAGCAAGATTTTATTAAAGATCATTCTAAATAAGATTGAGGCCAAAGTTGAGGCAGAGATGCCTGAAGAAACAAGCTGGTTTTAGGAAAGGTAAAGGTACCAGAGATCAGATTCTTTGCCTTAGACAGATCATAGAAAAGTATAAAGAATATAGAATTTCTATGGTAATGTGTTTCATTAATGGATATGTGTCTGGAGTGACTGATCTTCAGGAAATTGAAGCCTCCAGAAAAGCATACAACAGGATCACATGGTGAGAACTGGTGTGGCACATCACCAAGCATCTGAGTGACCATACAGCATTTGTTGATGTTCAATGAACAGTGGATGAAGGCTGTGTAGAAACCACTACGACAGTACTACATGATTAACACGTTCGCTGCCAACTACGAGTATACTCGTAGTTGGTAAACCAGCCACACAAGCCAGCTACGAGTATACTCGTATGACGCTTACTGCCGGCAACGAGATTACTGTACTAACCTTGAAGAAGTGAAAATGCTTGGCTTGTGGAGCTAGCATCAAAACTGTGTATTCTCATAGATGGTATATGCTCTGCACAAGCCAACTACGAGTATACTCGTATGACACTTACTGCCGGCAACGAGATTACCGTACTGACCTTGAAGAAGTGAAATTGCTCGGCATATGGGAACAGACTATGCCAAAGTAGCATGGCAGCGAACGTGTTAAGTTTACATGTGTTACTAATCTCCTGTCAACAATTTTCCTCCAAATCAGACTATTACTTATCAGCACACCAATATTGTCATATCTAATTTTTTTTTTTTTTTTTTTTTTTGTCATCTTAGAAACACTTGTTTTATTAACCTTTCTTGTTCCTTTAAAGCGACCATACCACTTTAGATTATCTCTGCTTACACATTCTTTAATGTTAACAGCATATCAAGTACCTTTCTAATATCTTCATTTTTAATATGATTCTACCACTGAGCCATCTGTTCACTCTCCTAATTTTTTTTCAGAACTCTCATATCTGTAGTCTTTGATCAGTTCTCGGATCCATAACTTAAAACTACTTTGAACACATTGCTAGTTTAGTGTTTTATCAAATTTCTCCTTTTCCATATAAATTTATTCAACTGGCTTCCAACAATTAGCTTTGCTTATTTCATTGTATACTCCCATATTTAATTGTTCTGTAGATTATCCATTGAGAATGCAGCTGAAGTTTTTCATGTTCCAGCTTTTTATTGCTGGAACATAAAACAAACAGCTGAGTTCAATATCTCCGACTCTAATATCAGGTTTATGGCTCTCTTTTGTAATGCTATTCATACACCCTCTGTCCAAAAAGAAACCGAACTTTTGATAGAAAATAAAACACAGGCCAATTATAATTATTCAAATAATTTATTTCAATCAATATACTCTCCCTCAGCTTCGATACAGCATTTGGTATGGTCAATTAATTTGTTAAATAAGTATTCTATATCGGTTTTTGGGATAGTGTTGATGGTCGTGGTTACTGCCGATTAAACATATTCAGTGGTGTCATATTGTTTTCCATTCATCGGCAAATGAAGTCGGGGGAAGAGAAAGAAGTCACAGAGTGCTAAATCAGGTGAATACGGCGAATGATCCAACACACAAACTTGGTTTTTGCTCAAAAACTGTCCCACAATGTTCAAACGATGAGATGGTGCATTATCGTGCAAAAGTTACCAGCTGCCTGCATCACAATATTGATGCCGTATGTGACGAATTCTTGCTATCAATTGCTTCAAAACTTAGAGATAAAACTTACCATTTGACCAGGCAGAACGAATTCTTTGTGGATAATGCCCTTGGAATCGTAGAAACAAATCAGCATTGTCTTTACTTTTGACTTCTCCTAGCAACTTTTTTTCGGATGCCCCTCTTCGGGTGGTTTCCACTCAGCACTCTGGCGCTTTGTTTCGGGTTCATACTCAAAACACCACGTTTCATCACCAATAACGATTGTTTCAAGGAAGTTTGAGCCCTTATGAGCGGTTTTAATGAGGTCCTTGCAGTGTTCAATTCGATACATTTTTTTTGGTCGTCAGTCAACTTTTGGGGAACAAATCGCGAATTCAATTTACGAAAGCCCAAACTCTTGGTCAAATTGTTGTGCACAGTTGATTTTGGAATCCCCAATTCATCTTCAGTCAATCGCATGGACGATTTCGGGCATTCTTTGATGAAATCACTCACTTTTTGGATATTAACTTTGCTCAGTTCAGTTTTTGGATGGCCTGGCTTTTCGTCATCCTCAAGCATCTCATGACCACTTTGAAATCGCTTAAACCACTCGTAAACTTGAGTACGAGATAAGCATTCATCACTGTATGCTTTTTGAAGCATTTGATGTGTTTCGGTAAAACTTTTACCAAGTTTAACACAAAAGTCAATCGCAGCTCTCTGTTTGAAACTCATTTTCCGACTGTTCATCAAAACACACTGTCACTCTTGGCACTATAACTTGGCTTCTAATGAAACTAATGTCATAAACAGTTGACACAACACTAATGAAGGTTGCCTATATCAACAGCAAAAAGACACAACAGGTGGCACCACTAGTTTCTTCTGTTTTCAAAAAGTTTGGCTTCTTTTTTGGACAGAGGGTGTATAAGACTGGAGATAGTGTGCCTCCTTATCTTACATCAGAAGTTACATCAAACATAATAAATTTAGTTTAATCCTTTATCCAAGTGTGAGCAAACAAAGTTTGCAACTGAAAATATCTTCAGGACTGGGGTAAGGTAGTGCAACACTGGACGACTCGTAGCAAAGGTGGAGCAAGCTAACATCACTCCTATCTCAGTATCTCCCATAATGCAAAACACATCTCCTTGCGGATATGCATGATGTTATGCATTAAGGAAAGGGCCACTACCCAGACTAGTTTCGACCTTTATTGAGGTCTCTTCAGTGGGAGCCAGGTCCAGAAGTGAAGATACCTGGCAGAAGCAATGATGAGGTCATCTTTACCTATAGGAGTTGTCAAAAGGTTTGCTACCTATTTATTAAATTACTCTGAATTTAGAGAAAGATGTTGAAAGTTTATTTTTCACTTGGTTAGACTATAATAAATTTAGTTTAATCCTTTATCCAAGTGTGAGCAAACAAAGTTTGCACCTGAAAATATCTTCAGGACTGGGGCAAGGTAGTACAACACCGGGAAACTTGTAGCAAAGGTGGACCAAGCTAACATCATAGGAGTGATGTTAGCTTGGTCCACCTTTGCTACAAGTTTCCCGGTGTTGTACTACCTTGCCCCAGTCCTGAAGATATTTTCAGGTGCAAACTTTGTTTGCTCACACTTGGATAAAGGATTAAACTAAATTTATTATAGTCTAACCAAGTGAAAAATAAACTTTTACATCAAACATCTTCCTATATTTCTTTCAATTCTAACTGCTGGCTTGCAGCTTAAATATAGAAGTTTGTAACTTGATGCATTAGGTATCTTGTATCAAAATTAATTTATTACATGGGTTCAGTTGTGTGTGTGTGTGCACGTGCACACACACATTACCTTGCTTATCTAATAGTTAAGTGGAATAAAAGCAAAAATTAAAATTTATATTTTTTTTCATTAACAGAATTCCTGTATTTAATTACAATTACTAGTATTGGAATTGTTTATACCATGTACCTAATCCTGAGGTATCTTGAATGGATGCATGCCTATGGACAAGAGTTCTTGTCACTTATATTATTTCAGGTGAACATAAAAGAATTGCTGCAAGAATTCATTATTTTTATTAGGGAGAATTTGCTCACTCTGGATTTCCTGAGATAGCCTATGGAAGGTATTCCAGTGCTCTCATTCAGAAGGGATATAAAGTGGGAAGAGTGGAACAGACTGAGACACCCCAAATGATGGAAGAACGTTGCAAACAGAGTTAGTGTATATATATATATATATATATATATATTTTTTTTTTTTTTTTTTAATTGAGTTGATATTTATTGAGTATAATATATTTAATATTAAATTGATATATAGATATCTTATCTCCATGATGGAACATTTTTTGTCATACTTTGCTTCTCAAGAAAGGGACCTAAGTTCAAATCCCCTCTGTTGCAGATTTTTTATTATTATTATTCAGGCAAGGATTAGTAGTTTTTCTTTTCACCTTTTCTCTGTTGACTATTTTCTTATGCAGCACATTACACAGACATGATAGGCAGTAAACATAAGAATGAACAGCTTAGCATGTGAAATGAGTTTACACTTAAAACTCTTCTCTATTTAGTGTGATTAGTTTTGTGTATTTAACTTTCACGTTTTTCAACAGAAAAGTGTAACACAAAAATCAAAAACAAATTTTATTGGAGAAATAATGAAAGCTTTTGAAAACAAGAATCAAATCTTAGAGATGTGTGAAGTTGTTTGCAAGGAATAGAAAAACCTGAACTTATTGGTGGACTTAAGGTTGTTTTGGGAAAAGAAGAAATTATATTGAAATCTTTGGCAAATAAATCAGCAAACAGCTTATGGAAGTGGCCTGAAAGATTGTAAAATGCAGTAGAATCCTTCCTTGCTTGCTTCCTTCCTGATTTACGCTTACACATAGACCCACACTTCACCATGCAGGTATTCAAAACAAAACCTGACAGAATAGGTTACTTACTCATTTCCAAAGTGTCCTATGTCTATATTTTGTAAGCATTCTTTTGGCCAGTTTTGCCTGCTTTGAGGGATGAAAAACCAAAATTTTCAGGAGAAAAAAACCCTCTATGAGACCAGCTAACTCACCATTTGATAGATAACACCTAATAAAAGGTTTCTCACATGAAAGACAGGATTCAAACCTGGATCTTTCCAGCCAAAGGGCTTGTCTATACCAACTGAGCTACAGAGGCTATATGCTATGTTGACTTCAACCAATTTCTGATACATTGCAACAGGAATATTCTTCCATTCCTCGTGTAAAGCTACCCCCCCCTTCAATTTCTGATGCTGATCGCTGTGGTCTGGAGCGAATACAGCATTCTAATTTGTCCCAAAGATGTTTAATGGGGGTTTTATGGACTCTGAGCCAGCCAGTCCAATACTTCAATGTTATTTTGTGGAAATCATGCTCAGACACACACACAGTATGGCATAGAGTATCGTTGTGCTGAAACATTCAAGGGTCACTGTTCCCCTTTCATGTCCCTTGTCCAAGCCTTGGTTCTCCCACAGGCGTGCCAAAATGTGCATGAGAAGAATCAAGTATACCGTAGTGGTTTGCATCCAGAACTCTGAGTATAGCACTTATACCAAGGCCCAAAATAGCTGCACGAAAACTATCAACACATCAAGAACTTAATTTTGAGAGAGCTAAAAGCAGGAAACTATGCATTCTCGTCTCTAGCCAAGGCCATTGGTCACAACTTTTGTCCGACACTTCTCCCACCACTATTATGTCCTGCATCTTCACGCATACATTGTTTCATTTTAGTAAACTTATGGAGACTATAACTGGGTAAGGAATAATTATTTAATTTCCTGACATTTTGACCTTCATATTAAGGTCATCATCTGGAGTATACACACACATGTATACAAAGACAAGCTACATTACATTTCTAATAATAAGCCAAAGTGACAATAATGTGATCAATTATTAATTATACTGACCTGACCTCTAGTGGGGAATAAAAACTACATTAAAGCTATATTCTCTTTAAAACATCATCACAGAATAAATTCATATAGATAGTTTTAATACAACAAAGTAGTGGCCTAATCCATAATTTAGCTATGGATTAGGTGTGATTATTGGAGTTATGATCCTGGATTGCTTACAGTCCTAATTATAATTAACTCTTAGACCAAAAGGTTAAGTGGGTAGAATATATGGCATCCATATTCTTGGGATTTTTAGACCATCATTATTGTTAAGATAGTGTGGTTGATAAGAATTTCACAGGCCTCCTTATATATACACTACTACCACATTTTGGTGTGATGTAAATAACAGGTGCCTTTCCATTCAATTCTATGCAGATTATTCAGGGCATGATCAGAAAGGCCAGATTTATCATAGTTATTAAATTTAATATGCTGTTTATGTTCCTTTTTTCTGATAGGAATTGTGCATCCTATTTCACCTATATAGGGCAAATTAATTACGGGTGCAATGAATACAGTATACTCCAGGGTGGGCCAGTGGAGGAAGTGGATCCTTGGATGAGTTGAATGAGTTTTTAATTTTGAAGGAGGTTTAAAGGTGGCATTAAGGTTGTATTTCTGTAGTATTCTCTTTATTTTATCTGATATACCTGTAATGTATGTAATGGCTACAGTTTTATTGTAATTTAGTTTATTTTTGTTTTTAAGTGGTCTTGTGAAGAATTTTGTTGATAGTATTTTGGCTGTAGGCCATTTTTCAGGAAAGTATTGCTGATAACTTTTAATTCATGTTTAAGTGCTTGTTCACTGGAGCAAATCTTCAAAGCCGTGTTTTTAGTCTGTTAATGACACCTAGTTTTTGTGTTGGGTGATGGTTGAAGTTTATGTGTATATATTGGCCAGTATATATATAGGCTTATGGTAAACAATGAAGTAAAGACTGCCAGAAAGAAGACATGCAACAAGTGTATCTAGAAAGGGAAGCGAGTTCTGACTTTCAATTTCAGTTGTGAATTGTATGCATTTGTGTTGTTTATTTAAGTGACTGAGGAAGGTATCTAATGTTGTTGTATTAAAACTATATGAATTTGTTCTCTGATAATACTTTAAATAGAATATAGCTTTGATGTAGTTTTTTTTTTTTTTTTCCTTCACTAGAGGTTAGGCCAGTGTAATTAATGATTGTTCAAATCATTGTCACTTTGGCTTAATGTTACTTAGAAATGTAATATAGCTTGTCTTTGTTTGTGTGTGTGTATATATGTGTATACTCCAGATGATGACCTTAATATGAAGGTCGAAATGTTGGGAAATTAAATAATTATTCCTAACACGTTTGTAGTCTCCATAATGTTACTAAAATGAATACTGATCACCATGTAACACTAAAAGAAAAGATCATCACCCATAGAAAGGCCTATCTCTGACTTCCTACTTCTTCTCCAATTCTTGTGCTGTTTATTTTGGTAAATGTACTCTAAACATTCCAAACACAGTGTCCAGTTTTTCCTTTTACAGAAAAATTTTGCTTAAATTGGATACCAAAAAGTATCCTGCCCAGACAACATTTCTCTGGCTGTTCTGAAGGTCTGTACTCTAGAGTTGACTCCCATTCTATATTGTCTTTTTATATTTGCTTATCCCACTGGTGTCTTCCCTGTAATCTGGAAATTAGCTTACATTCAATTCACTACTGTCTAATTTCTCTCACTCGTTTCATTCCAAGTAATGGAAAGAGCCATTAACACTCAACTGCTATGCTACCTTGAGGACTCTCAGCTAATAAATGACTTCCAGTATGGATTCTGTCATTGTCAATCAACAGGCGATCTACACATGTATGTCACCTATATCTGGACAAATGCCACAGAAAAGTTTGACAAGTCAAGGTTTGCCTTACACCTCCAAGGCCTTTGAGTGGGTCTGGCACAAAGACTTGTTACGTAAATTCATCATTCAGTCGGCCCTAACTTCTGCAGTTTGACTGCCAGCTTTTAGATTGGGTACCCATTTCATGTAATGGTGGATGATTGTATTCTAACTATACAATCAATGCTGGGTTCTACAAGGCTCTGTTCTCTTACCCATCTTATTCCTTCTATGTATATAAATGATCTACTCCAACACACTACCCATCCAATGCATAGTTTTGCTTACAACTGCACATTGCATTCCTCCTTTTCATTTGGCAAACCTGGCAATGTGCAAATCACCAGAGCCTTAACCACTATATCTTAAATTCAGATCTCCAGTACATTCATCAGTGAGGTTTGGATAGTCAATGCTAGCAAAACATAGCACTCTCACAAAAAATTACTCTTCTCTTCTAGCCTTACTTTGACAACACCCAAATCCCTATGCACGATGAGATTTATCTTCTTGGGATAACACCAACCTCAAATCTCTCTTTGCACAAATATCTGCTTCTAAAAAAAAAAAAAAAGTTTTCTTTTTTGCTTTTTATGCTTTCTTTTTATGTCGAGATGTTACTTTAACCTCAAACAGCTTCTAACTTTATACAAATCTATCCAACAGTTGAATGTTGCTCTCACATCTGGAGTGGTGTTTTTAAGAGCTCTGTAAAGATACTGAACTCTGTACAGAAAAGTGTGGTTAGACTGATTAAAGACTCCTCTCTCACCAATATGCTCCATTCACTTTCATGCATCTTTCACTGCTTGCATATTCTAGAAATACTTCTACAGCCACTGTTCATCATAAATAATACCCCCACTCTGTCAAATCTTTTCAGATGCATGTAGCAACTAATCAACACTCTCTCACTGTGCATTTTAAAACTCATAGAACAAATTTCTCCTCCTCTTCATTCATCCCTAATTATACTGCCAAAGTTAAAATCTCCCATAATTATCATTCACTTTGCACTCGCTAAACTGATCTGCTCATCAAGTTAACCATTTCCTGCTCATCACCCTCTGTGTTCCTTGGCTTATGGTAACATCCCACTAAATATCTTGTCCTGTCTGCCTCCACCCACACTATACACTTTCAAAACTGTTGATGCTATTTCCTTTTAAATTCTTCACTCCGAGACGACTCAACTCATCACTTATCACCTGCTAAGCTTTCTATGTACTGTAATGTAGCTTGTCTCTTTTTATATACACCAGTTTCCATAAATTAAGGAACAAAGAGAAAAATCTCAATAACTTGGCAAGGTGAGCATATGAAAGTCAAGTACCCTATTTGCCTTCCTCTCCTGCCAAAACATAATATCCATTTAATTTAATATCTGTTTGAATTTTTTTGCCAATAAAAGTGATCAAATTGAAACCAAAACTGAGGGGACATTTTCAAATATTCATTGGAAATTTTATTAAATTTCAGGAAGAGCAGATTCATTGCAGTATATTTATTTAATTTTGATTTTATGTATTTTTTCCAAAAACTTACTTATTATGGTATTATATTAGTTCTTGATTCTGTTTTATTCACTATTTTGAATATTGCTTTTCAGTTGCCAAACCAACTAAATTTGATAAAGTCGTTAGACGTGAGATTTGTCGCATTACTACTAAAGGCACACAGACATTTAGTTTTCAAGATGGACAGCCAACTGATATCAGTAGTGCCTACCTTATGGCGCTTACTGAAAAAGTAAGTTTTTGTACATTGTGAATAATATGTTGCATGTACTATCTTAAATCTGAATCATGCTTCTTTTTGTTGGAAAATTTTAATTGTTGGAACTGTTTCTAGCTAGTTGACAGCAATGTTGTTGGCAAAAAGAAATTTGCAAAGTTCGGAGCTTCAATTAATTATATGGCAATGATAGGGCCATGGGACACACTCATTGACAGTCATAGCAAATTATAGAGATAGAATTAACTGACCTAGCATTATTAAAGTTAGGTTCATGAGAAGCTATTCACTTGAACATAACAGGTCTTACATGTAAAGAAAGATGAGATGTGATGTTAAATTGTTAACCCACTTTCAGTTGGAAACCTCTGATAGAGGCTCTTTACATCCTAAACAGGATGTGAAGGATCTTTATCGATTTTCAGGATGAATTAGATGGTCTCATATAGAGATGAGAACTTTTCTCCCAGAAAAACACTCAATTTATAGACATAATATGCTGACCTCATAACGTTAGTTGCTTTGCCATAAGTGAATAGTTACTAATGGAGGTACACTTGGTGGCCAAAAAATTAGACATTATTTACCAAATCCAATTGATCAGAATTAAATATTCATTGTGATTAAGCAACATAAACTCAGAAATCATGGTGACTAATGCATCAAATAGTTAAATATGACCCTTTGATGTTTTCACTAAGAAACTATACAAACAGTGAAGTTGTATGCTGAAACAGTCCCAGCAGAACTGAGAGTTTCAAAAACAGCAAGAAACAGAACTACAAAAATGCCTTGCAATGCAATTGGTGTTACTAAAATACGTGAAATTTATTCAATGGCAAAGAATAAAATTATGTGAATATACATTCGACTCTGACATACTACTGAAAAATCCCAACCAAAGCATCATGGGTACAGTGCTATGCTAAAAGAAATTCACTATACCAGAATATCTGTTATAATAAAGTTTCTGTGATTACTACGAGTTTTCTATGGTGACAGTTAACTGTACTTTGAAATGGAAATATGGATGCTAACAGGGTTATCTGTGCTTATGGTCTCATACTGATTCAGGATGTTGGAGACCATCTTGTACCAGTGTAATGAGCACTACATTGAATGAAAAATATGCAAGAAAGTTTTAAAAATACTAGTTTAACATCTTTCATGACATACAAATTAAGGAAAGTAGTGAGAGTCTGAAAAAGTAGAATGAAAGCAGAGAGAGAGAGAGAGAGAGAGAGAGAGAGAAAAAAAAAAACAAGTTGATTCAAACTTTAAAGGAAGGGAAAATATTTTTTTTTTTCTTTATGTAAGTTTGGTCTTAAAAATGGAATTATAATGAAAAAACAAATTTTCCTTTTGATGTTATGAACCAGATTAACAATGCAAACTACTGCTACTGAGTAATGTAACCATTCAATCGTACTGATGTTAATATTGATACTTATTGTTTGTGTACTATATGCCTCTGAATTTTTGATTGTCGGTATTTCTGTTTATTTCTTAAATCTGAGAAGTTTGAGAAAGAATACAGAATGAAAAAATTATGAAGGTTGTAGAATGTTCTGTGGATTACTTCAGGACTTTAAAATATAAGAGAAAAGCATAACAAAAATAAGAATTAGATTAGCAACAAAAACTACTGCTACTGAGTAATTTATCCATTTGATCATACTGATGTTAGTATTAATACTTCTTATTGTTTATGTACTATATGTCTCTGGATTTTTGATTAATAGTATTTCTGTTGTTTTCTCAAAAGCATTGCTTAAGGGTCAAAGCTGTATAACTGAGAGGAGACCTCCACATAGCCTTTAAAGGAATGCGGAGAACCTACCAGGGCTTCTGACCTAATGTCCATTCCTCACCTTCTCGCGGTGCACCCTGTTGGGTATCTACTTTGATACTGAACGAATGAGGATCAGCTGGCAATTTGGGATTTAGCCAACCAAATTGTATTCTTATGGGTTAAACCAAAATAAAAAATGATGGTACAATATGACAAAATTTCATGCTGGCTGGGGCGTCGCCTGGTTAAACAAAGTCCCCATTGTTTTCGCCAGGGAACCAGGGCGACCAGCGAAAAGTCAGCTACTGGAACAAATCTGAAAACACACCCCAACCCAACATCACCAGAGTTAAAGATTGGTACTATCAACAATAATCTCATTGATTATGTTATTGTTGATAGTGATGTTTTCTCCCTAGTGCAGGACATCAGAGGATTTGAAATTGGAAGTGATCACTATTTAGTCTTGAGCAAGATAAAATTGAATTTCATATTGAAAAGAATAACATGTAAGAAAGTTTTAAAGTGAATAAAAGTTGAGCAGCACTCAGATGTGAACTGTAGACTAAAATACACAAAGATTATTGAAGAAAAAATGAAAGAGTTTGAGAACAGGAATCAAACCTTGGAGATTCAGTGGCAAGCCTTGAAGAAAGCCCTGATGGACTCAGCTAGAGAGGCATGTGGTGAAGTTGTCTGCAAGGATAGACAAAATTAGAGCTCCATGGTGGACACAGGAAGTTAAAGAGGCAGTGAAGGAAAAAAAGAAAGCATATCAAAAGTTCCTGGCAAATAAGTTAGTTTGTGCTCTTAGAGAATACAGAGACAAATGCAAGAAAGCTAAACACTGTGTAAAACTAGCTAAACAAAAGTCATGGGAGGATTCTGCCAAGAAAAAAAAAATAAATATCAAGAAGGTAGCAAAATATTCTGGAGATTGTTGAAGAAGCTTAGGAATGGAGGAAAGAGTGCTGTAAAAGGAGTTAGAGATGATGAAGGTGACATGAAAACGGAAGAGAAAGATATCCTTGAAGTGTGGAGTAATTACTTTGAAAAACTGCTAAATGAAACAGGCAGTGATGACAGTACAGTGGTAAAACACACTGACCAGGCATGCAGTCAGGAATACATATCTATACTTGAAGTAGAAAAAGCCATCAAAGGCTTAAAATGTGGAAAGGAGCAGGAGTAGATGATATTCGACCAGAAATGATGAAGTATGGTGGTATAAAAGTCTTACAGTGGCTGCACTGTATAGTGCAGAAAGCCTGGACAGAGGGACGAATTCCTGATGATTGGACTAGAGCTCTCATAGTACCCATATATAAAAAGGGAAATAAAACTGAATATTAGAATTACAGAGGTATTTCCCTATTAAGTGTTCTTGGCAAGATCTATGCAAGTATACTTGAGAAACGGTTGAGAAGAATTGTGGAAGAAAAGCTTGGTGAAGAACAAGCTGGATTCAGGCCAAATAGAGGCTGTCAGGATCAGATCTTTACTTTACAACAAATAGTCGAGAAAGCATGGGAATATAACAAAGATCTGTATTTAAGTTTTGTCGATTTGGAAAAGGCATATGACAAGGTGCCAAGAGAGAAGCTATTCGATACGCTACAGTTATATGGTGTCAGTGGGGCATTATATCAAGCAATACTTTGTCTTTATTTGAGTTGTAAATTGGCAGTTAGAATTGAGGGAAGTACAGGAAGATGGTTTAATGTTAAATCTGGTGTGAGACGAGGATGTACATTATCCCTTCTGTTATTCATTATCTATATGGATCACATTATGAAGGAAAGTGGTATTAAACATGATATCAAAATTGGAGATGTTAATGTCAGCTCTTTGCTTTATGCGGATGATGTTATACTTCTAAACAAATCCGCTGCAAGTCTGCAAGATTCTCTGACTAAATTGAATAACTGTTGTAATAGATATGGTATGAAGGTCAGCAATAAAAAGAGAAAGACAATGAAAATAGGTAGAATCATTGAAAATGTCAACTGTGTTGTGAATGGAGAACCTGTGGAACAAGTAAAACATTTCAGCTACTTAGGCACGATTTTTAGTGAAGATGGTAAATTAAATATAGATATAGACAACAGAATCAGCAAAGCTGGTATGGTGGGAAGTCAATTGAATAAATTCATATGGTATAAGAGAGAAATTAGCCGGAACACTTAAATTAAATTAGCTGTATACAAGGCAGGGTTCAAACCATTTTTATCTTATGGATCTGAGAGCTGGGTCAGAAGTAAAACACTTGACCAAAGACTAGAGACCGCAGATATGAGAGTCCTGAGAAAGATTAGAGGTGTGAACAGATGGCATCAACAGCAATATCATATTAAAAACGAGGATATTAGGAATGAACTTGACATTGTCAGCATCCAGGAATGTGTTAGCAGAGCTAATCTCAGGTGGGATGGTCACTTAAATTGAATGGGAGAGAAAAGATTAGCAAAACAAGTGTTCTCTGCCAGGTTGGCAGGAAAACGACCCAGAGGAAGACCAAGATATAGGTGGATTGATACGGTACAAAGTGCCTTAGACGATAGAAATATAAGATCTGATAATGTTGGAGTCTTGACAAGTAACAGACTGATTTGGAGGAAAATTGTAGATAAGAAGTTAGTAATGATGTAATTTTTTCATATAGTACTATCATATCCTGTACACCCCTTGAGGGTACATGGCAGGAATTTGATGATGATGATGATACTTTGCCTAATTTTTCTGCAATTATCACTGGTCTGATTGAAGCAGAAATTGAAATGATTTGATAAGAGAGGATAAATTCCATCTAGCAGTGCACAGTTATTAATATCAGTTCAAATCATGTTGCCAATAAACATACGTTACTGTTTAAAACTAAAATCAAACCATAGATAGCTTGTATCTGTATCTTTATGTATCCCAAATCCTAAATTTTGCTGAATTCCATCCAGTCAGCCTGAGTGGAGTTATTGTAGAATGCAATTTGAAATATTTTATCCCTTGGTGCTCTTGCAAATTGTCTGATTGAAACAAATTTCTGTACACATTGTAAATATCAAATTTAAGTAAAATCTGTTCAACCAGTATCCTGGACAAGAAATTTTTTTCATGTGTTATGCATTTTTGCAAAATGCACCTATAGAAAGAGAAAATAAGATATCTCTTGCATGCTTACCAAGTTAAACGTTCAGAAAAATCGTAAATTGTGTAGAACTATCGTGAGTTAAATCATCATATAAATTTATTTATTCGTTCATATGGGGTTCTCCCTTTGGGAGGAAGGGGGCCAGTTGAGCCCTCCTAGTGAGGGATTAAGTATATATCATATGACTGTAGATTTGTGTGTTCACTGGGCCAGTTTGCCTGTTCTGAGAGACAAAAGAACCCTCTACCTTCGTATATGACCAGCTAACTTGCCTTTAGTCAAAAGAGACTAGAGAAAGGTTCTGCCCGTCATAGACAGGAATCGAACCCAGGTCTTTTCAACCAAAGGTTTCTATACCAGCTGAGCCATGGAGACTCAGCCTATAGATGTAAAGAATACAGAATGAAAATATTAAGATGGTCGCAGAATGTGCTGTAGATTATTTCAGAACCTTTAAAATGCAAGAGAAAAGCATAACAAAAATAAGATGAAATGATGTTCTTCTCTCCCATTCGGACTTTTAGTGAATGCAATTTTTGTTGCCTAGTGCATAAATTCACAAAAATAAAGGACTTTTTTTAGGCTCTTTGCAAATTGATACATACAAGAATATAATTTATTATATATTAAATTGTATTCTGTATTGATTTAAACCACAAAAATAAGATAGCACAACATTAGGAAATTTCATGCCATCAAGATGTTTCTTAGTTAAACATGGTAACTAGGACAAACAATGAAAACTCAGTTATTGGAATAGCCTGGAATAGCTTTCCCTATCTATTCACAAGAATAAATAATAATTTTTATTACTGCAAATATTTTGACTGGAAACCAGTTGATCATCATCAGTGCATTAACATAATTACGAATAAAGTTATAAAAAATAATGTTATATCTTAATTACAGAACTGGGTCACATGCCAGAATGCCACTTAGCAGGTGGTTACAAAATAAGATTACAGTTAAAGTCAAAATTAAAATTAAGGGTCCACCTTTCCTAATTGGGTTCTCCATGGCCTGCTGAGGGAGCCTCTCTTGTGGCATTCTGACCAGGTGCCTGTACCAACGTAACTGTGATACTCAACCTCTGCTTCTCCGTGATGAGAGATCACAGTTACGTTGGTAAGGGCATTGCAGAGTTTCTGACTCTGTCGAGTCTTGTCAGCCCCGCAACCCCTCGAAGGAACCTCATTTCAGCCACTTGGATTCGTGTCCGCATTCTTTCGGTCATTACCCAACTCTCATGACCATAGGTGAGGATGGGGACATAGACTGTATTGAAGACAGCCAGCTTTGCCTTCTGGCTTAATTCCCGCTTCAGTACTACTGAATGGCCAAGCTCCCGCAATTTTGAGCTTGCTAAGCCAATTCGAGTATCTAGCTCTATGTCCCACTTTCCATCATTCCTGAATATGGACCCAAGGTATTTAAACTTCTCCATCTGCCTCAATGGGACTCCACTTACATGTAGAGTGCACTGGGGATGGTTGTCTTGAGACCACAAATGTTTCAGTTTTGCCCACACTGATCTTCATTCTGGCGTCTGCACAAACAGCTACAAACCTATCCTACAAACCACAGATGACCTCCAGCGTCTGCTGGAGGTCATCTGTGGAAGAGCCAAGCAGAACTAGGTCATCTGCAAAAAGCAGGCGTCCAATGCTACATCTTTCAATTTTGACACACTCACTGCCTCGGCTCTGCTTATCAATCCAGTCCATAAATTTTATGAAAAGGAGGGGCGACAGAACACACCCTTGGCGGAAGCCAACGGAGACTGTGAAAGGTTCAGACTTTGTGCTGTTTACCCTGACACGAAACTCTGGGCATTCATACAGGGACGATGGCAGCTAATAGTTGGCCATCCACTCCATACTCCTGTACTACTTGGCAAAGCTTATCCCGAGGAACCTGGTCATATGCCTTCTCCAAGTCCACAAAACATGTGTAGACATTCTTAGCATATTCCCAAGATTTCTCAAAGACTTGCCTTAAAGTGAAGATTTTTTGTCAGTTGTGCTTCTACCAGGATGAAAGCCACATTGTTCTTCCTGGAACTTTGACTAAACTATGCTCCTGCACCATCTTTCGAAGCACCTAGCATACACTTTCCCAGGCAGGCTGAGCAGAGAGATGCCACGATAGTTACTGCAGTCCTTCTGGTTTCCCTTCTTGAAGACTGGTATTATTATGCCTGTCTGCCATTGCTTTGGTGCTTGCCCAGATATCCAAGCAGCCTGACACACTTGAGGCTTTTAGCATTTCGGGCCGAATTTCATCACCGCCAGCAGCTTGCCTGATTTTAGCGATTTTATTGCAAACTGGACCGCTTCTGCTATGAGACTAGTCATTGCCTCTCTTCTGCACCTCTTGGATGTCCACAACTGCTGGGCCACCTGGGTTAAGAAGGCTCTCAAAGTATTCCCTCCATCTGTGGAGGATATCCTTCTCGGTTGTTAAAAGTGCACCATCAGAGGCCTTAATTGCCCTTGCTGTGCACGATTTCCTCCCTCGAAGACGGCGGAAGGTCTGCCAGAATACTTTGTTTGCATTTGCATAAGATGAGTCTAATCTTTCTCCAAAGGATTCCCAAGCCTTCTGCTTTGCTGTCTTTACTGCCTCAGCATACCGCAAACGCATCTCAGGTGACCTGACCCTAAGCCATGTTAGGTAGGACTCCTTTTTTGTCCGGACAGTTTTTTTTGACTTCTTGGTTCTACCAAGGTGTCCTTTTTCTCACTGCCCATTGCCATGCCGAGCGGCTTTCTGCCACAGCATGCGAGTGCAGAGGCAGTGACAGCTGTTCTGAACAGCTTCCACTCCTCCTCAACATCTGCAGTATGCTCGGGAATCTCTTTGAACCTGGAGGAAATGTCATCTGCAAAATTCTTCCTCACAGCCTCATTTTCCAATGCCTCCCATTTCACGTGGTATAGCTGCTTAGGCTTACCAGCGTTGATGGTAGCATCTGGTTTCTGTAGCCGTAGTATGCACACAACAAGGTGGTGGTCAGTTGACAGTTCTGTCCCTCTTCTCACACGAACGTCCAACACTGAGGAAAATAGGTCAATCAGAGACCTCTGTTCTAGTGTATCCCTGTACCAGGTATACTTATGGACTTCTCAGTGCTGGAAGAAGGTATTCATTATGGACAAGCTGTTAGTACAGCAGATGTCCAATAATTTCAACCCATTCGCATTAAGGTCAGGGGCGCTATTCCTCCAAACCACACCCCTCATTCCAATTTAAATTTGAGTGGTGTAGAAGTGCTTTAGCATTTTCTTTAAATAACTGCTCAAACCTAAACCTGTACTGATGTCAAAGGCGAGTATTGGACGATAGGATATCATGGTCAGTGTCCACCCCTTGCTGAGCAAGGCCATATTTTTCAGATTTATTCTTGTTGATATGAGATTAGTGTTCTTGTAATCATTTTTCAACCAAACGCCCTGTTTGTCCAAAGTGCAAGCTGAGGCACTCACAGTGAACTTGGTAAAAACCAGTGAGGGAGTGTTGGATATCTGTATTAAAATTTAGATTATCCCAAAAGTTTAAAATATATAAATGAATTAGAGTTAAGAAATTAGTAATGCAGTACTGTTTTGTTGTTAGTTAAACATTGTTTTTGTATGTTGTAAGACATTGTTATTTTTTGTTCTTTGGCTACTGAAGTCATGCTTATATGTAATATAAATCTATTAAAATTAGTTATTAAAGCTCAATTGTGATTTTATATGAGCTGTCAAAAGTTTTGTAGCATTGGTGCTGCTCAGACAAATGTTGGAGATATGTTGTCAAGAGCGAGGGAAGTGAGAGTTACTACTATATTGTTGGAAGTGATCAAATGAGCTTACCTTAATGTTAGAAGATTTGGAAATGAAGAACTGTTATAATGTCTGGAGTTTCGTAATTAAATAAATTTTTGTGCACTGTGAAGAAAGAGCTTGTAGTTTCAAGCTCAGTGCTGCAAAGCAGTAAACCTAAAACCCTCTAAAAATTCATGATACTATCTTACACCCACCCAGCTACAAATCCTAAAAACCCTCTTAAATATTCTTGATGTTGTCCAGAGGAGAGAATTCAGCTTATAGATGATCTTCCCTCACAGGCTCACTTCAGCTGCTATCTCATAGATGCATTGTTTCAGCTCTGTATCTCTTCTGCAGGTACTTCCATGCTTGCTGCTGCATGAATTGACAAGCATCATTCCTTCACTTGCTGTTGGGCCTTTTAAAAGAAGAGCAGCAGCTGTCCAGCATCCCTTTACAATACAACTGCAAACTCATTGAACCTGCTTCTCCTCTTTGTCATTTATTATTATTATGTGACACCTCTGAGGAATCCAAAGACTCATCAAGTGAGGGATTCTATAACTCTCCACAACTGCCGTCATCCACGCTGGCGACATCTACTGTCCACCACCACCCCACTCAGCCAACCAGGTTGGCTATTATTCCATCTACTTCTGTTCTCTGGAACAGCCTTACCCATGATGTCCCAACAGTTTCAACCTACAGCTCTTTAAGAAGAACGTCAGTAGGTGTCCTCTTTCGCAACCTTTATTTGCATCTTGCACACAGAACTGATGTGCTATAGGTTCTAGTGCCTGTTGTGTATGGGATAAATATATATATACAGTAGATGCCGCTTATTGTGATCACTTTGGGACAGTCTCTTTTTAATAACAACTGCCTGATAACATTAAGCAAAGGATATAAAAAATTTCATTTATTTCAGTTTATTCTTATGAACATTATTTAATTTAATTTGTTATAAACAACTTTTTAATAAGCAACAACACAAAATTTATTTTAAAAACTTATCTAGTATTGTCTGTCGTGTCTTTGAATATAGTAGTTCATAAATAAATTACTCATACTTGTAATGCCTTTCGAAGTATGTTGCTCCATGTTGCACACTCCATGTATAGCCACACTACGCTGATTCATTTTAGGCAACTTATCATAGCATTCCAAAATTCTTTGCTTTTCTTGAGAAGATAAATCTTTAGGTTTTTTTACTTGCTTCTGTCATAATCTTAAGGACTGTTTTGATGAACACTTAAAGTCAAATTCATTTACTGAAAGAGAGCACAAAAATAACCTCGAAAAATCACAGACTGTATTTATAATCTCCCCCCCCCCCCCCCCGACACACACACTTGCATTTGCCTGGAAGATTTAAGATTTACGGAAGGTTAAAATTTAAAAAAATATTAAGATTACCCACCTGCATTTTCCTGGAAGATATAAAATTAAAGGAAGATTAACAAGAAAGTCATGTTTCTTGATTAAATTGACAAATGTTCTTTGTCAATTTAAGTATAAAGAGCTAATAATTTAAGTTATTAGCTAATTTAAGTAATGTTCTTTGTCAAATTTTCTCTGATTAATCCTTATTTCTTAGAATTCTGAGAAGCAAAAGGCTAAACATTCAAACATTTCATAACAATAACCGGAACTTTGATTATAATAGACGGATTATTTTAAATTTGTACCATCATTTTCTATATTGGTATTTCTATATCTTGACAAGTAACAGACTGATTTGGAGGAAAATCGTAGATAGGAAGTTAGTAATGATGTAAAATTTTCATGTAGTACTATCATATCCAAGCAGTGATGGCAACACAGTGGTAAAAAACACTGACCAGGCATGCAGTCAGGAATACATATCCATACTTGAAGTAGAAAAAGCCATCAAAGGCTTGAAACGGAAAGGCAGCAGGAGTAGATGATGTTCGACCAGAAATGCTGAAGTATGGTGGTATAAAAGTCTTACAGTGGCTGCACTGCATAGTTCAGAAAGCCTGGACAGAGGGATGTATTCCCGATGATTGGAGTAGAGCTCTCATAGTACCCATATATAAAAAGGGAAATAAAACTGAATGTGAGAATTACAGAGGTATTTTCCTACTGAGTGTTCTTGACAAGATCTATGCAAGTATACTTGAGAAATGGTTGAGAAAAATTGTGGAAGAATAGCTGGGTGAAGAACAAGCTGGATTCAGGCCAAATAGAGGCTGTCAGGATCAGATCTTCACTTTATGACAAATAGTTGAGAAAGCATGGGAATATAACAAAGATCTGTATTTAAGTTTTGTCGATTTGGAAAAGGCATATGACAAGGTGCCAAGAGAGAAGCTATTCAATACGCTGCAGTCATATGGTGTGAATGGGACATTATATCAAGCAATACTTAGTCTTTATTTGAGTTGTAAGTCAGCAGTTAGAATTGAAGGAAGTACAGGAAGATGGTTTAATGTTAAATCTGGTGAGACAAGGATGTATATTATCCCCTCTGTTATTCATTATCTATACGGATCACATTATGAAGGAAAGTGGTATTAAACATGATATCAAAATTGGAGATGTTATTGTCAGCTCTTTGCTTTATGCGGATGATGTTATACTTCTAAATAAATCAGCTACAAGTCTGCAAGATTCTCTGACTAAATCGAATAACTGTTGTAATAGATATGGTATGAAGGTCAGCAATAAAAAGACAAAGGCAATGAAAATAGGCAGAATCATTGAAAATGTCAACTGTGTTGTGAATGGAGAACCTGTGGAACAAGTAAAACATTTCAGCTACTTAGGCACGATTTTTACTGAAGATGGTAAATTAAATATAGATATAGACAACAGAATCAGCAAAGCTGGTATGGTGGGAAGTCAATTGAATAAATTTATATGGAATAAGAGAGAAATTAGTCGGAACACTAAATTAGCTGTATACAAGACAGTGTTCAAACCAGTTTTAACTTATGGATCTGAGAGCTGGGTCAGAAGTAAAACACTTGACTAAAGACTAGAGACTGCAGATATGAGAGTCCTGAGAAAGATTAGAGGCGTGAACAGGTGGCATCAATGGCAATATCATATTAAAAATGAGGATATTAGGAAAGAACTTGGCATTGTCAGCATCCAGGAATGCGTTAGTAGAGCTAATCTCAGGTGGTATGGTCACTTAAATAGAATGGGAGAGAAAAGATTAGCAAAACAAGTGTTCTCTGCCAGGTTGGCAGGAAAACGACCCAGAGGATGACCAAGATATAGGTGGATTGATACGGTACAAAGTGGCTTAGACGATAGAAATATAAGATCTGATAATGTTGGAGTCTTGACAAGTAACAGACTGATTTGGAGGAAAATTGTAGATAGGAAGTTAGTAATGATGTAATTTTTTCATGTAGTACTATCATATCCTGTACACCCCTTGAGGATACATGGCAGGAATTTGATGATGATGACTATCATATCCTGTACACCCCTTGAGGGTACATGTCAGGAATTTGATGATGATTTTAAATGGTGTGTTTTCGGACCGACTGATTTTGATAACAATAGCCGATTGATAATATTATCGACGATCACAATAAACTAATTCTACTATATATATAGTAGAATAATTGAATTTTTTATATATATTAAAAATATATAAAATTTGAACCAAGATCCCTTTTATGGAACAAAATTCAAGTGTGTTTTGGTAGCATTGAAGGTAACCTGATTATTCTCACTCCATTGAAGAATGATATGAAGATCAATGTTTAAGGCAATGTTTTGTGATTATCTTGAAGCTTGGGATGTCCGAGAATTACATTGTTTGTCAAAAGAGTAGGACGAATGGAGTATACAGGGTGTTCGGGATAAATTTGACAGTTTCGTAAGGAAAAAGAAAATCTTCTTTGTATCTATTAAATTTAATGAATTGACAAAAAAACATTACAGGCAGAGTTAATTACAATACTATCAACAAGATTTACTCAAAATAACCACCATTAGCATCGATCACAGCTTCAATTCTGCTTCGGAACCTCGAACAAGCTGATGCTACAGTCTCCCTGGGAAGGGCCGCAAAAACTGTTTTAATTTTATCCATTAACTGGGCTTTTGTATTACTGGAAGTGCGATTGGTGTCTTTTTCAACTGCGCCGCATGCAAAATAATCCATGGGGTTAAGGTCTGGGGAGTTTGGAGGCCAAACATTTGGACTGGTGAAGTCGTAGAAATTTTCAGACAACCATTTTTGACTTTTCCCAGAGGTGTGGCAAGGGGCCGAATCCTGCTGCCATACATACGGCCTACCATTGGCTACCGTTGTTATCCAGGGCTTGACTACAGTTAGCAACTCCACGAACAAAGCCCGAATTCCAATGCCAGGGTTCTTCAACACCTGTTCCTGCAGATTTGCGAGGAATTCTGCTGTACGAACGCAATCAGATCGTCTGCTAGGGATCTTTCTTCTTGCTACATCCTCGTAGTCACCATTGCAAGTCTCTAGTTCATGCCTGATTGTTTTTACTGTATTCAGGGAGCATTGGGCAGCAGTCGTAATATCCTTATTTTGATGGCGGGCACGAATCATCATGATACAAGTTATTCTCTTCCATGATTCAGGTGGGTTCCAGCTATCCATCCTTTCTGACATCTTGTATATGAATGAAGAAGGGTCCAAACTTTTAAATGAAGAGAAGTGTGTGTTAATACATGTAACTTACGGAAAAATATAATTAATTATAAATATGTCAAATTTATCCCGAACACCCTGTATATACTATCATCACCACCAAAATTGTGGATTGGATTAGTTGTGAGTTAAGAGTGGCAAAAAGAAGAAAGGAAATCACCATAAATATAACAAAAGAAATCGTGGGAAATAAGCTAGTGGAAAATAACACAGAAGAAATTGCAAAAAGACTTAAAAGTAAATCGCAGGAATTGGCAAATAAAAGAAATTGTCAGATATAAAAGCAATCATGGGAAATAATGTAATGTAAGAAGCTGAGAAAACAAAAAATACAAAGGAAATTGTGATAAACAGAAGAAATCATGAGAAACGTAACAAAGATATCACCAGAAATAGAACGAAAGAAATCAAAGGAAATTTTATATATTTTTATTTTAGTGCAGGTGCATTATTTGAAGTGCCCATAGTTTTTAAAATTGGCATCAAAACCCAAGCAGCATGGAAAGCTAAGAATAACAATAACACAGAATCTGGAAATAATAACTGTTACATTGATGACACAAATGAAGAGAAACTGACGTATAAAATTTCCAGATTAAAAAGGAATTATTAGAACAACAACCAAGGAGTTCAAGTAAGCAGAGAAATGTTTACAAAAACTAAGACATGAAAAGATACTACTGTTAGTTGTTTGAAATTTCTGTATTTCACATCATGAGAAGTAAGTGAATACCTATGCTCCCAGGTGGAGTGAAGAGGATTAAGTAAAAGTAAGTAAAGTAAGTGAATAAACTAAAAAGTCATATTATAACATGTGACATACACAATGAAATATTTGAAAACAGGAATAACAATAGAACGTATGCTATCTCTATGAAGTTGTTTGCTTGCTCATGGTCTGCTGCAGACTACTGTTAACCATATGCATGTTGTGTTTAACAAGAGAAGATATCTCACATTAAGAAAAGAAATTCTTGGGACACCCCCCTCCTCCTCCTTCCCGAGCCCCAAGAATTTATGGAGATCTTAAAGTACACAAGTAGGGATTGCCACTGAAACCCATTGTGGTTGCAAGGTATTATATAACTAGTTCTGGGGTTGTTGAAAGTGTGCTGGAGAAGTCTTCTCAGCTGCTGATATGCAAAAACATGGGTACTCATGTTTCTTGGACAAAGAAATGGCTCTCATCTGAGAATATGACCTTCCATTTCTTGACAGTCCAATCTTTGTACTTTTTTATGCCCACTGGAGCCTCTTTTTTTCCATAGTCTTTATCAACAGTTGTTTCTTTTTTTGGTCTGTGGGCAGTCCTCCCTGGTTCCAACAATCTTCGACAGATTGTCATGTCAGAAACGTTAATCCCACTAGCTGCCAAGTCTCTGTTTAAGTCTACAGCAAGACAATCTTGGATTCATTTTGCTTTTCCTAACTAGTAAATGATCTTGATTAAGTGAGGTTTTCTTTTTCGTCCACATTTACCTTTTCTGTCAGGAGAAAATGTACCTGTCTCCTTAAACCTCTTTAAAATCGATTAACAGTGTATCATGATACACAATCCACATTTGGTGGATTCAATCCGCCAAATATGGATTGAAAGTTGAAGTTTAAAGGTCACATAGCAAATACAGTTGCAAATTTTATTGAATTTACAAATACAACTTAGAGGATAATTGCAGTGTTGAACCAAAGATTGGCATGTATAAATGTGGAAGTCATTTTACCTCTTTGCAAGGCTTTTTTGCAACTGCACTTGAAGTGCACAGATTTAGTTACCTGGATTCTGATTGGGGTGGGAATAAAGAAGCCATGGAAAGACTGCAAAAAGAATCACAAATATGATATGCAATATTAATTAAGATGGGAAATTGGGAGTATGTAGATTGCAGATATGCATAGACACTCAAGGAGGAAGGGTGATAATATAAGTATAATCTGCAGGGGGGGGGGCATTGGTGGGATATAACTCAAAAGAAAACATTGGAAATAAAAATAGAAAAAAAAATAGCAAGAGAAACTATACATAAAGCACACAAAATGACATGAAAAAATACAGTAATGGAAGACAAAAAAAAAATAAATAAAATAATAAAAAATACCAGTTAAGCGTGAAATTATAAAAATGAAAATCCACAATGTTTAAATTTCAAAATGTTACATCATCTTCATCAAATTCCTAAGGGATGTAGAGGATATTATGATAGTAATACATGAAACGCTTATGTAATTACTAACTTCTTATCAACAATTTTCATCCAAATCAATCTGTTATCTGTCAAGACTCCATTTTCAGATGTTATATTTCTGTTTTCTAAGGCACTGTTTTTACTATATCAATCCACCTATATCTTGGTCTTCCTCTGGGTCTTTTTCCTGCTAACCTGCAGAGAGCACTTGTTTTTCTAATATTTCCTCACCCATACAATCTAAGATTAGCTCAGCTAACGCTTCCCTGATCTTTCTCAGGACTCTCATGCATGTGATCTCTAGTTTTTAGTCAAGTGTTTTGTTTCTAACCCAGCTCTCAGATCCATAAGTTAAAATTGGTTGGGACACTGTTTTGTATGCAGCAAATTTAGTGTTTTGACTGATTTCTCTCTTATTCCATATAAATTTATTCAGTTGACTTTCTACCATATTTGCTTTGTTGATTCTGTTGTCTATTTCCATATTTAATTTAGCATCTTCTGTAAAAATTACGTCTAAGTAGCTTAAATGTTTTACTTGTTCTCTAGGTTCTAAATTGAAAGTTTATTTTTCACTTGGTTAGAGTATAATAAATTTAGTTTAATCATTTATCCAAGTGTGAGCAAACAAAGTTTGCACCTGAAGTATCTTCAGGACTGGGGTAAGGTGGTACAACACCAGGGCACTCCTTGCAAAGGTGGAGCAAGATACCGACACTCCTATCTCAGGATCTCCCATAATGCAAAACACATCTCCTTGCGGATATGTCTAATGTTATGCATTAAGGGAAGGGCCACAACTCAGACTATTTTCAACCTTTATTGAGGTAGAATGGGAGTTCATGTCTCTCATCATTGGCCTTTGGAGAATAAAGCATGCTGAGGATCAGCAGACAGTAAGAGAGGAGGATAATGCAAGATAGAGTAGGATAGTAGGAGGTTAAAGAGACCTCAGTCAACCTGTTTAGCCATTTTTGGCTAATTGGTCTGTAACACAATCTCAATTTATCTGTTCAAAAAAAGGTTAACCATAAAATATTGTCTAAAGTTCCCATATAAATTTATCCAATTTAATGATTTAATCAGGTGTCTGTGGAGGATATCCGTTGACCCTGTTTTGGAACAGTATTTTACAGTTTAAATGTTTGTTCGTAATTTTTGTTACTAAGTATAATATCCTTATTTGTATTCCGGCTAATTAAAATTTACTGCTGTTTTTGAAAATCTAAGGACTTATGGTCCAAACTGGATATATAAATATAAATTTACCATACAATTCGAACTTAAGGTCTGGACTAGATTTTTTTTTTTTTTTTTTTTTTTTTTTTTTTTTTTTTTTTAAAGGACTTAAGGTCCGGGAAGTTGAAATGAATAAGAACATTTTGAAGAACTTGCAGACCTGGTACCATTGGGACTTAAAATGGGGTAGAATCTGGCCCAGGAGATGCCACTCACAGGGAGCGGCACCGCATTGCCGTAAACCTCGCAGCCCGGGTTCTCAGATCTACTCCCCCTTATTTGGAGTAAGAGAATCTGTGCTAGTGAAAGCTTTGTGGCGAGGTAGGACAGAATAGTTATTACTTTTGCTAGGGAGAGTTAGGTGGGGTTTTGTAGATTCTAAAGATATATACAGGGCTTGATGCGTCCCTGTATGAGAAAGCATATTTGCGGTGGTTTGCAGTATTTGTTCAGAAATTTAGGTAGATAGAAAAAATACCCTTTCCTTATTCTTGCGTACATTAAATTTGCATCCTGTACCTGGGATTTTTTCCGTGCCTTCCAGATGTGATACTTTAAGACGTTAATTAAGAAGATAGCAAACTTTTGGGTCTTGTTGACCGGTGGAGGGAATTGTAGACGTACGACCTCTTCTAGTGACAGCATCGGGATTCCCAATGCTGTGCTCAGTCTTTGCCAGATGCGTTGGGCTGGTGGGCAAAAATAAAAAAAATGCTCCACCGTTTCCACGCCTCGGCAGACATCACAGAAGGGGTCGCACGGACTGGGTACATACCTGGATTTAACCTGTTTCATCGGGAGCTGCCCGTAGGCTATTCGCCAGGCGAGATCCTGATGAAAAGGCTGTCCCCAGCTATTTTTAATGTTTCTAAAAAGAATTTTGTTGTTGGTCCTGAGATTTGGGGTATCACGCCTGGAGAGTTGGAAGAAATCCCAGTATACTGCATTGGGTTTGTGTGTGAGGATTTCTGTTCCTTTGTCTCTGAGTGCTGTGAGCAATTTCACTAGTGTGCGGTACCACTTTGGCACAACCCTTGCGCGGGGTCCAGCATAGTCCGTGATCCCAAAGAGGGGGAGGAAAAATCCTATAAAATATCTAATGAGGAGGCCTGAAGTGTGGTTTGAGTTTATGGCTTTCCGTACGGTTTTGAATGTGTTTGCATGGAGCAAGCTTTTGAGATCGGGCAGAGCGTATCCCCCTTCTTCATGTTTTAGTTGTAGGTATTCTTTTTTTACCTCATGTTTTTTCTCATTCCAGAAGAAGTCTATGAGTTTTTTTGATAATTGATTTTCTTGTAGCAGTGTGATGCCTGTGATGTTGACTGTGTGCATCAGCATTGGGGTAATGATTGTTCTTATTACTGTGGCTCTGCCATAAAAGGAGAAAAAGGTTGGTTTGAACAGCTTTATCCTTTCCATGCTTGTTTCCTGTAATTTTTGAGTTGGTAATGCTAGGGTCTCAGAAAACGGAACGCCTAGTATTGTTAGGGGCTGTGTATGCAGCGTTAAACCGTAGGGAAGTCCAGTGTTATGGAAATTTCCAAAACTTTTGATTTTAGTTTTTTGTGCGTTAACTCGGAGACCACTGACTATGCTGAAGTTTTGCAGTATGTCAAGATAGATGCAGATGGACTCAGAATCTCTGAGTGTAGCCACTACATCGTCTGCATATGCCACTATTTTGCATTGTCTGGAGACTTGGGGCAGTGGAATACCGTTAATTGCAGAGGTGTTCTCAATTCTGTTGATGAGGGGGTTCTAATGCTAGAGAAAAGAGGAGGGGCTTAGCGGGCAGCCTTGCCTAACCCTCTCTTTATGCAGATCGGTTCTGTCAGAAACCCATTAATAGACAGTTGTGACGAGGCCTCCGTGTACATATTTTTAATTGTACGGCGATGTCTCGGGCCCACACCTATTTTTTTGAGGGTGTCCTGCAAGTACATGTGGTTGACACTGTCAAACGCTTTTTCCAGGTCGGTGGAGAGAAGTGCCAGGGGGTATTTTTTTCCCTTGGCCAGTCTGATTAGGTCTCTTAACAAGAAGAGATTAAATTCCATAGATCTACCTGGGATTCCATAGACCTGTGAGCTTGTTATTATATTTTCTATTCCGCCCTTAATGCGTGTGCAGATAATTTTTGCAAAAAGCTTGTAGTCTAAATTGGTTAAGGAGATCAGGCGCCAGTTATTTGACAAAGTCCGATCTCGGTCTTTCCTGAGGATAAAGATTGTATAGCTCTTAACAAATTCCTCGGGGATGTTTCTCGAAGTGAGGAATTCGTTGAAGATGTTTACTAATGCTGGCAGTGCAAAATCCCAGATAGATCTATAGAATTCTTTCCCCAGTTTATCTAGCCCTGGGGTCTTTTTTGTCTTCATTGTTTTGCACGTTGCCTTTATTTCCACTGCAGTTATTGGCCTGTCATGCAGGGCACTAAGATGATCGGGAAAACGCTTGACGTCCCACTCGCTGAAGTCATCCGTGCCCTGCTGGTCAGAGAAGATGCCAAGGTACTGCTGATGAAAATGACAGAGTATTTCATGGGTTGAGTTTAGAATCTGGCCCTTCTCTTCGATCTGGTAGATCGTTCTCTCGTCATTTGCCACCACCCGTTGTTGATTGTAGAATGTGGTGGAAGGCATTTCCAAATTTCTGAGATAGTCTCGTTCGAAAGTCGACGTCCTCGACTCTACTCTGCGGCTCTTGCTGCAGCTCTATTTCTACTTGTCTGATAAGATTTCCGCAGGGAACTCTGCTCCGTTCGTTTATCTGGTACCAGCTGAGTTCCCTGTAGAGATCCCTCAGCCGTTTAAGTTGTTGGTAGGCCCTTTCGCGTCCACAGTTTTGAAACAGTTCCTTAGCCTGCCACTTGAAGCGCAGCCAGTTTTACCAGTCCCAGTTGGTGTTTGTCCATCTGTCACAAAGGTTCTGTAGCTGGTCGCTAAAAAGACTGGGAAAGGTAGGAGGGAGCCTCCAAGGACTTCTGGCTGTTTCCATAATCTCTGGGAGTGTGATTTTGAATATGACCATTTTGTGGTCTGTTGACATGTTGTGTACTGCGGTGTGACGTATCCTCTGAACATGTTGTTCCAAGTTTTGAGATACGTACACCCTGACTAGTCTCGTCGATATCTGGCTGCGGCACCACGTTGTCTCTACTTTGGAGGGGTTGTTCCACCTCCAGACATCGACGAGGTCAAAGTTTACACAACATCGTTTTAAGGCGGTAATGCCACCAGTTCCGGTATTTGCATTCCCGCCCACTTTGTCTAAACGTGTGTCTTCCACACAATTCCAATCTCCGGCTACTATGAGGTGGTCTGCTCCCAGGAGATAGTTTTCAAGGGCAGAGAAGAAACCACTTCTGTGGTGTGGGTTGTTCGGGGCGTAAACTGCAACAAGTCGGATGGTACAGCCACTGTACTTCCAGTCCACCGCTACTAGACGTCCTGTGCCTTCTTTCTGGATGAAGAACCCCCCCCCCTGCGATTGGGGGACGAATTAGTATCCCCACCCTTTGCGAGTGTGCGTCCTCGAAGCACCAGCAGCTGGTGACCGGGTAGCTTCTCGAGAAGTTCTCCACGTCCCAATGCTTATAGAAATGGGTTTCTTGGATCAGGAGGATATTAATTTTGTGCGTTAACATTAGCTTCCAGACAGCGCTTTGTGCAAAAGGGTTGCGTAAACCGTTAGTGTTTAGAGTGGCAATTTTAAATTCCATGTTGGTGTTTAGAAGAAGGGGAGTTTTCATCTGTTTGTGGGTCTACGTGAACCACATCTGGTTCTTCGTCAGAGCTGTTTGCGTCCATATCAATAAAGAGGTTGCCTTCATATTCCATATCTGTGTCGCTGGCAATGTCCATTCCGTGGTTATGTGTTTGGGGTTCTGTAAGTTCGTTTGTTACCGGGGGAGGGTTTCCCAGCCTTGTTGCATTTACGTCGAGGGGCTTTGTGCCTGTTGCTCCACGTTGGCCTGTAATTTGGGTGTTATCTGATTCGTCCTCCGATGACAGTAGGCTGCTTTGTTTAGCTTTTTTCTTTTCCTCTGTTTCTATTTCTCTTGTGCGCTTTGTTGGAGCGCTGGTTGTGACAACTTCTTCCTCTTTCCTGCGTGTTTCGATGTTTGCAATCTCGATGTTGGCGGTTTTGTCCTTCGTGTGGCGGGTTGCCTTCGGTATCTTACCCATTGGGGTTTTTGTGGAGGTTGTTTTCCGCTGTTGCCCCTTTTTCGGCCTGATGGCGGAGCTCCGGAAAATCATTCCTTGGTAATGCCTCAGGTTTTCCCGTGGGTGTAGCCCTGACCAGTGTTATAGTCCCCCCAATTACTTCTGAATGCGACTTGTGCGAGCATTTGTCAACTTTGTGGGTCAAGTCCCCACATTTAAGACAAGGTTCTGTGCAGCTTTCTAATTTGTGCTTCGTTGATTTGCAGTTTCTACATTGTATTCTCGGGCAATCTGCCCCAAGGTGTTCAGCAGAGTCACATCGAAAGCACAATCTTTTGACACCCGGGTAGTTGACCATAACCCTTGTTTGGCCCAACTTAATGAAGTTGGGAACATCTGTTTTCATATCCATCTGGATTTCTACTTCTCCTGCTTTCCAGCCTTTGTATTCTGCATGTTCAATCGCTTTGATATCATGAATTTCACCCCATTGAATAAAGAATTTCTTAATGTCGGCTTCGTTCTCCAGGTATTCTAGGGGAAATCTGGTTATTTTTAATGTTCTGTGTAGACTCCCTACTAAAAAATACTTGATTGTTTGTCCCAAACAAGGGAAACCTTCTAATAATTTTCTTCTTGTTTGGTCGTTTTTGACCACGATTTGAAATCTCTCCGTCCAGTATGGTGTGAAACCGTATATGTTTACCACCCCTACTGTCTCTATCAGAGCTTTCACTAATGCCCGTCTATTTACAGGCTGCTTGACCTCGATATCGAGCGTCCTAGTTCTGGGCAAAAAAAGCGGCATTGTTAAAGGAATTCCTAACTACTGGCTGTAGAAAGGGGATGTAAAGGAGGGCAAAATCGAGGAACACCCAGCGTTCCTCGATTTTGCCCTCCAAATAAAGAAAAAAGAGGTCTTACCAAGGCTGGGGTACCACAGTAGAACCTGAGCATGGGGCTCTATTCGGGCCGCTGGAACTGGATCTTCTTTTGGACTGGGCGGCACAGGCTGTCTAGCTGATCCTTTGGGTAGTGCAACACCAAAATGCTCTTTCTCTTTGATCTGGAACTGGAGCTCTCCTTTAGGTCCTAGTTGTTGAGGTCTCTTCAGTGGGAGCCAGGCCTAAGTGGAGATACCAGGCAGAAGCATTAGCAGGTCATCTCTACCTATAGGAGTTGCCAAATGGTGTGCCACCCTTTTTTTAATAAATTACTCTAGATTTAGAGAATGATGTTGAAAGTTTATTTTTCACTTGGTTAGAGTATAATAAATTTAGTTTAATCCTTTATCCAAGTGTGAGCAAACAAAGTTTGCACCTGAAAGTATATTCAGGACTGGGATAAGGTGGTACAACACCAGGGCATTCCTTGCAAAGGTGAAGCAAGCTACCAACACTCCTATCTCAGTATCACAAGGAGATGTGTTTTGCATTATGGGAGATACTGAGATAGGAGTGTTGGTATCTTGCTCCACCTTTGCAAAGAGTGCCCTGGTGTCGTACCGCCTTACCCCAGTCCTGAAGATACTTTGAGGCGCAAACTTTGTTTGCTCACACTTGGATAAAGGATTAAACTAAATTTATTAGGTTCTAAATTCATGATGCAGTTGATATTTTCAATGTTTCTGTCTATTTTCATTATCTTTGTCTTGTTATTGCTGATTTTCATACCAAATTTATTACAACAGTTATCCAATTTAGTCAGGGAATCCTGCAGACTTGTTCTGGATTTATTTAAAACATCATCTACATAAAGTAAAGAGCTGAGATTAACATCTCCAATTTTGATATCAGGTTTAATACTACTTTCCTTCATAATGTGATCCATATAGATAATGAATAATAGAGGGGATAACGTACATTCTTGTCTGACACCAGATTTCTTTCAATTCTGAATGAAGTGAGTATTGAAGTATTCCTTCAATTCTGACTTAGTGTTGCTTGATATAGTGCCCCATTGACACGATATAACTGTAGCATTTTGAATATTTTGAACCATATGCCTTTTGCAGGACCAACTTTTCGTTTTTCATTGTGTCAGTAGCATTCTCTAAAGCCTCAACTCCAATTCCTTCACTTCTACCTTAGTAGAACCTTCTGTAGGACCATAGGCACAAATAAGTCTCATTGTCCAGTTCCCATTCTGATATTTGCTCACCTCACTTTACTTGAGACTGCCTGCCATTCAAGAAGATTAGCTTTGTATGCTACTCTTTGTTTTCCCTGAATGTTATTGCCTGAATATAACATCTTGTTAAATTATACATTTTTGGTTGTTTTATAATAGAAATACAATTTTATTAATACAGACCAATATTTTACAATAAAAACATTTATTCAAACCTACCAGTTTCGCCAGCAAACTGTCTGGCTTTTTCAAGGCATTATGGAGATATGAAAGTTAGTAAATGCAAATTAAAAGGAACATAAAAAACGTTGTAAACCAAACTAGTATCTATGGTTACATGTTTCACGTGACAGAGATGACTTATTGTTCTTATTCATTATCACGCATGCATGTTTGTTGTAGACTTGTAATGTGATTACTGGCTAGCTGTAGTTCAGATTGATTGAGAGAGAGGATCAAGTTTTTCCACGAACTGTTTAGAATTACACCCTTATTTCTGTTGAGGTTTCCGCCGGTTATTAGTACTATTGTGGCTTCCTTAAATACACGATGCCTGTAGTCGTCATTGAGATATGGCATGGAGCTGTTTTGCCAATCTATTGTGTGGTTAGACGTGCAGAAATGATGTGCTAAGCCGGAAGAGATGCTTCTGTTGTGGTTTACATCACCAACATGTTCTTTTTGTCTAATTTCTAAACTTCGTGAAGTTTGTCCGATGTAGGCAAGACCACAGGAGCAGGGAATGTAATATACTCCTGGATATTTGTAGAACGGAACTTTATCTTTTGGAGATCCTAAAACTTGTCTGATGTTGGTGGTTGGTTTGAAGACCACTCTGATGTTGTGGGCTCTTAGTATTCTTGCTATTTGATAAGAAATTGACTTGATGAAAGGTATCACTACAGTAGAAATGTGCTGACGGTGAGATTCTTCTTGTCTGGGGTTGTCATTGTATAGATATTTTTTGATGATGTTTTGAGGATATCCATTTTGTGATAATGTGTTGGCTATTAGTGAGAGTTCAATCTGTGTATCCTCCTCCTCTGATATAAACTTTTTGGCTCTATGTTTCAACATGTTGATAATACTCAGTTTGTGTGACTTGTGATGGTTTAAAGTATAGTGAAGATATCTTCCAGTATCTGTGGGCTTTCTGTAAATGGATAATTTGACACTGTTAGGTTGTTTTTTTATCAAGATATCTAAAAAATGCAGTTGGTTGTTGTTTTCTACTTCCAGAGTGAATTTTATCTTGCTATGTATTGAGTTGATTTTATCCACGAATGATTTTAGGTTGTCTAAGCTGTCTTGCCATATGATGAATATATCATCCACATATCTCTACCATGTAGATGGTCTCGGAGAGATTGCAGAGAGAATTTCTTTTTCAAGTTTTTCCATGAAAAGGTCTGCACAAGATGGTGATAGTGGGCTTCCCATTGCTAGGCCTTCTAATTGTTGGTATATGGTGTTGTTAACCTTGAAGAAATTAGATTGAAGGCAGTGTCTAAACATCTGTGTGATGTTTAGAGGAAAGAGGTCTTGGATGATGTTTATTACCTCTTCTACTGGAACATTGGTGAAAAGGATACAACATCTAGGCTGGCTAGCATGTCAGTTGGTGCAATCTTAATGGCTTGGAGTTTATTTACAAAATGTTGACTATTCTTGATATAGGATTCTGTTGATCTTATTTTATTATTTAATAAGTTTGCAAGATGCTTTGCCAAAAGATAGGTTGGTGATGATCTTCCATCAACTATTGGATGGAGAGGTATATCCTGTTTATGTATTTTAGGTGCCCCATATAGTCTTGGAGTGATAGGATGTGAGGATTTTAGTGTTCTCTTCACTTCTTCTAGCCAGTTGTTACAATTTCTGATTAGTTGGTTTGTTTCATTATGATTTTTTTATTGTGGGGTCTCTGTCTAGGATTTTATAAGTTGAGGTGTCTGATAGTAATACGTTTAACTTATCATAATAATCTTTAGAGTTGAGGATAACTGTAGAATTTCCTTTTATCAGCTTTTGTAATAATGATATCTTTATTTTTCTTCAAGTTGAGAATTGCCGTTCTATCATAAGGAGATGTGTTGAGAACAGGTTGTTTGGCTTTGGCTACAATTATTGTACTTTTGAATCTAATAGTGTCGGCAGCGTTTTTTGGTAGTAGGTATAGTTTCTTCTATAACATCTTGTTATTATTGCTTAGAAATATCTCACCAGTTTTTTGCCGTTTTTGTTTCAGTCACCTCTATTATGTCGATCTGGTACTTATCCAATTTGTCAGCCAGCTCCATTTCTTTGCCATTCGGATTTCTTATGTTGATAGTACCAATCTTGAACTCTGGTGTTGTTGAGTTGGGGTGTGTTTCAGGATTTGTTCCAGTAGCTGACTTTGCTTTCACTCTGGTTCTCTGGTGAAAACAATGGGGTCCTTGTTTAAACAGGCAATGCCCCAACTGTCGTGAAATTCTATCATGTTGTACCATCATTTTATTTGTGGTTTAAGCCAATAAGAATACAATTTAGTCAGCTAAATCCAAAATTGCCAGACCATCCTCGTTCGTTCAGCATCCATGTAGATACCTAACAGGGTGTACCACAATATTTGTACCATTAAAATCAATAACTAACCTGAAAATTTATGTATTCATTCCACTTTGTCTCCTCCAATTATAAAGATCAGAACAGATATGAATATTAGTCTGCATTAGTCAGCCTGAGGGGAGGGAAAAGTGATGTCACACTGTCTGAATGTTGGCTTCCGGATCGGACAGAGACCCAATGATGTACAGCTAGCATAAATTGAAAGACTGGTTTTATGTTTGAAAGACTAAATACATTTCAGATTTAAATTTTGAGTTTCTGACTTAAATTTTTGATTTTAATTCTAGAAACCTAAATTTTTACAGTTTGCACATATTTATAGTTCATTATGAAGATTTCAATTAAGTGACATTAATTCAAACTAATGTAACCTTTCAAAATGTAAATGTTAATTGTAGATTTTTATAATTTCATGTCCAGAATCTGGTTGATTCTTATTTGTACTATTGTTTGCCTTTCTACTATTTTGTGTGCTGCTTTATGTTTAGTTCCTACTAATTCTTTGTGTTCTGTTCTCAGTATACATTTCCTTTGTTTTATTTCTCACAGTTCAATCATTTTCTATTAAATTTCCATTTGTTAAGAAATTTCGTTCACTAAACTGAAAATTTCAGCTTTTACTGTTTGTAAAATTAAAATAGCTTTGCTCTATGGGACTTAGGCCGAGACTTTCCTGTCATTTTTTATAGCACATTCATTATAATGGTTTTCATGATATAATGATGAAATCATTCCATTTCCAAAAAAAAAAAAAAAAAAAAAGCTTGTGGAGTGGTACTATTTTGCATTCGTTCCACTTCTTAGGAACCCAACCCACTGCACAAATTCCATTAAATAGGCAGGTCAAGGGCATAGCCAACTGTGGTGCACATTCCTTAAGAATATGTGGTGATGTGTCACCCATTCTCACAGCCTTATTAAAATCTAACCCAACCAACACCTGATATACCTCTGATTCTTTCAGTTCCAATTCTCGTAATACTTGCCTCCTTTCTGTATATTGCACTGCATCATTTATGCCAGTATGATATGCACTGATAAAGTGCTCTTTCAGTAATTCCATTATATACTTTGCAACTGTCGTGACTATCCACCAGTGTCAACCTGCCATAATTATTCTTTCTCTTGTTTGCATTATGCCGGCCTAGTTGGCTGAGTGGTTAGCATATCTGCTCTCCAGCCAAAAGGCTGTGGGTTTGAATCCTGCCTTGGGCATGAATGTTTGTGATTGTCTGTGGAAATACTAGTGATAGGCATTAAATGACATTGGTGTGGTTGCAGTTAGTTGTAGTTGATGGAGAGTTGTAGACCAGGCGCCCCTCCTTCCATGAGTCTTTGGACTCCCTGAAGGTGTTACGTATCAATAATAATACAGCAGAAAAATTCCCTTCAGTTAACCTGGGCCTGACCAGCTATCTCCTCTCATACTGCACCTTTTCTTTCTTTATGATGCTTGTCACCTTTCTAGCCTTCACTTTATACCATTCATGGATCTGATCACCACCAACCGTTTTGTACCTCCTCCATAGCATTTTCTTTTCCAGCATAGCTTGCTTGATTTCACTTTTCATCCATTTCACTCCTATTCTATTTACTCACATAACCCTTGGTATACATTGCTTTTGTCAGATACTGCCTTGTGAGTTTCCATGCATTGTCAAGAATCCTTTTAGCTCAGCTATTCTACCCAACATACTGATGCTAACTGACTACGGAGCTTCCTATAATCACCTACTTTATACTTCCACATGTATCCATTTTTGGCAGTAACCTTTTCTTGTTTCATCACTTCCCAAACAAGCACCTCACGATCACACTCATCAACCAGCAGTAATGTCAACACCCCATTAACAACTACATTTGTGAAGTTGTCACCAAATCCAAAACATTAAAGCCTCTAGTTGTTTCAGTCACATGCTTCTTAAGATAGTTATCTCTCAGAAATTCAGCAAACTCACTTTCCTTGTTCCCATACACTATCCCCCTCCTTCCATTTTATATTCCTGTAATTAAAAGTCTCCTATCAAGATCACCTTCTTTTTACATGCCCAACCAATTTATCTAAGATGTTGGAAGTTTTTTCCCACTTGGTTAGACTATAAATTATATATTTAGTTTAATCTTTTATCCAAGTGTAAGCAAACAAAGTTTGCACCTGAAGTATCTTCAGGACTGCAGCAACTCGTGGCAAAGGTGGACTAAGTTCTCGTCACTTTCCTTAGTATCCCATAATGCAAAGCACATCTCCTTGCGGACATGTATAATGCTATGCATAATGGAAAGGGATCACTACCCAGACCTGTTTCGACCTTTATTGAGATCTCTTCGGTGGGAGCCAGACCCCGAGGTGATATGATAGCAAGATTGAAGCAATGCAGAACTCATATTACCATATGCCAGTTTGCCAAAAGATGTCACACCTTATTATTAAATTATCCTGCTTCAGGTACAAACTTTGCTTACATTTGGATAAAGGATTAAACTAAATATATAATTTATACTCTAACCAAGCGGGGGAAAAACTTCCAACATCTTTCTCTAATCCAGAGTAATTTAATAATAAGGTGTGATGACACCTTTTGGCAACTGGTATATGAAAATATGAGTTCTGCATTGCTTCAAACCTTGGTATCACCTCTGGGTCTGACTCCCACTGAAGAGACCTCAATAAAGGTTGAAACCGGTGTGGGTAGTGGCCCTTCCCATAATGCATAGCATTATACATGTCCAAGGAGATGTGCTTTGCATTATGGGATACTAAGGAAAGTGACGAGAACTTAGTTCACCTTTGCTTACACTTGGACAAAGGATTAAACTAAATACAGGTATCCCTCGATGTTACCGTGTATATCAGAATCGCGTTAATCAAATCTAATAATCAACGGTAAAATTACAATTCGTCCATGATCGATTACTGTATTAATAATTCGTTTTATATGATACTCTTTTAGGAAAGATAAAAAATGAATGCAAAGTAAATGTTTAATAAATACTTGTACCTACATTATTTACTGCAATTTTTTTATCAAAAGAAGTTATCGAGAGTCATTTGAACAGTTTTAGTTTTTTCTTATTGGAATAAATTCTATGATAACAAGCAAAATGACTCTCCAGACCTCGGCAAACAAGCAATAAAACATGAAGAAAAAACACTGCAAATATAATACATGATAGTACAAATTAAGTGGATATTGTATCCAACATATTTCATAACCGAATATAGAAACTACAAGAGTTTCGTGCCGAATATATAGAAACTAAAAGTTTCGGAGGATGCAGCATAAGCAACCTTATGGGCTACTCATAGTAAACGTGAAGTAAGCTCCAGATCACTTTCCTTAGTATTTTCCATAATGTAAAGCACATCTCCTAGAGCAGTGCTTCCCAAACTTCTGGATGTCAGGGCCCCCTTTGCAAAAATTAAAATATTTCATGCCCCCCCCCTTGAAAAAAAAATTGTAATAGAGAGATATATGATTATAATATTTATTGTATTTATATTCAATACAAAACATACACAGCGAATATTGCAAAAATCAAATGCATATATTACATTTTTTGTCTCTTACCGTTTGGTTCTGAAGACGATGCGAGCTGTTCTGGTAAAATATGAAATACTGTCCTTTTTTTTTTTAGTCTGTTTCTGCTTCTTCTGATTGTTAGCGGGATTTTTTATTTTATTTTTTATCAACCACTTATTCATCTCAGGGTTAAATTTTTTAATGTAAAATAGATCAAATAATATCACCACTTACCGATACTGGCACACCACAGATTGATAACATGAAATTAGTGAATATTACCTGAATAAGGGAATCCCCGGACCAGGAACATTTCTTTCTTTTGTGACTTTTCTCCCTTTACGGTAATTAAGCCTAACGCGAAACAGACAGCAAAGGCAGGTTATTAAAACGTGCATATGATTGGTGCGGTATTAACAAAAGTCGAAATATAAAAGCATAGCTGACAATTGAGTTGAAATGCTAACTCTCTTCAACCGAATTCCATATGTGAAACTGCCATAACATATATATATATATATATATTAATTACTTAGTTTTAACACTTTTACGAATTTTAACACGTTCGGTTGAATTTTATTGCTGCCTTGGGAAATCGAACTCACACACACATCTAATTAATAACAATAGTTTTTAGTTAGATACTGTGTTTGCCCATGCAACATATGGTTTTGTTTCTGTATGAGGGGACATGTGATTTATTAATTAGTGTGTTTTTATCCCAGTTGTCTCTAATTGCACTATTTGTTGAGAAATATATTACACAGACTCCTCATACCTTATTCACTGGCATATTAAAAGTACTTGTTTTGATTGCCTCTGCAATATAGTGGCTGTTAGGGAGGGGTGTTGTTTACCACTGCAAGCGAGTTACTATCTCCCCACATGAACTTGTTTAAGCCTTTTTTCATGTGTGAAGTATATGCGAAACTTTTATTGGTAACCGAAAACTAGCTCGGATGACAGCGATAATATAAAACGAGTTTTGATATGTATATAAAGTCAATATCAACAGTCCCTGATTACGAACGCATGATGAAAGGGACAGGAAGATTTGGAGCTTCCCTGGAGAGCATTCGAAGTAAATACAATTAACCACTGATTTGAAATGAAACATATGAATAAGCAATATTTACTAATATTCATTAAGCGCCGAAATACGCAGGAAGCAAAGTTTGTAAATCAACACCAATGTGTGAATTTTTCCATTAAAATATAAAAAAACAAAAAAGAAATAATAAAAGTTAAATACGTTTCTTTTAAAATAAAAAAAATCTACTTAGTCTTAAAACATTTTAAATTTGTTTTCATTATTTTACGGCCCCCTCAACAAAACCTACGGCCCCCAAGGGGGCCGCGGCTCACAGTTTGGGAAGCGCTGTCCTAGAGGACATGTATGATAAATAAGCCTTTGGCTTTCTATTTCAGTAATACATGATGGTTTATTTATTTTCAGTTACAATCTAGAAATTATTGAACAAAGAATAAAAAAATTAAAAAAAACTATACTTATATTGACATCAGGGGTCGCAGTATCTCTCAGATACAATTTACTGTCAAATATCATAAACCTTTATATAACGTGTTAAACCAAACTGACAGCAAAAAACAGTGCGGAATATCACTCATAACATATGAATGCACAGCTACTCATGACCTCCAAGCTATGCACTGAATTGTGTAAGAATATTTATATTAAACATTTTACATGTATCTGTCAGATCAGCTGTGAGCTCCGCAGGGTTAAAGGCTTGGTAATCAAAACTCTTGCCATAACTAAATCCTGCGTTAAGCAAGGGATACCTGTACATAATTTATAATTTGTCTAAACATTTCACAATCGGTATTCTCTGCATTCCTTGGCCTATAACAGCATCCTGTCAACCTGTTTATTTCAATTTCACACCACAGATTCAAAATCTACACTTGCACTATCAACTTCCACACTTTGTGGACACAATTCCTCTGCAATCATTATTGCAAAGGAATTGTTAACAGCATTCCCACCCCTCTTTTCACATTTCTATCATTCTGGAAAATTATATCTCCTTTTATTTCTACTCCCATTGTCACATCTTACCTCAGATAATCAAGTTTCACTTACTCCAATTATCTTCAATTAGCATACTGACTCAATCAATGCATCAAACTCAGCTCTCTTATTTTGAATTATCCTTACATTTGTGTACAAACATAAGAATCTTTGTGTCCTTGAGGCCATTCTACCAGCACCAACATTCTCTATTCTAGCTGCTATACCACACCTCTCCCTTAGTTTGACACTCCCTTATCCCAGATCCTGACTGATTTCCATTCCTACTTGTCTCATCCTAACCTTCATGCATTCTATCACCTTGTGCTGCTGCAATCACATCTTCAACCTCATATCCATCTTCTGCCTGTTGTATATTCAGTTTAGTTGTGCTATCCTGCTTCACTTTTACCTCTGTATAGTTATATATAACTGTGGTATATAACTATACAAACCATGTTTGGCTAACTATTGTTCTCACATTTCAGGTCCCTAAAAATACTTGATTCAATTCAGAAGAGAGCAGTTAACTTGATTAATCACACATCTCTTACCATTTCACTCCATTTTCTCTCTCACACACATATTCATATTTTACTATGTGCATTTTCTACAAATGTGTGACTGGTCATCAGAATTGGCATCGATAATTCCCTTCCCCTTCTTCTAAATGTGTTAAAATGCATAGAGTAGTTATTCAACCCTTCACAGTTCAACTCAAAACTCACAGAAACAAAAATGTCTTCCTCTTTATTCGTTCCTTTTATTGCTGTCCCCTGGAACGGTCTTCCTTCGTTTCCTAAAGACTGTGATCTACAAGTCTTCAAACTGAATATTTAACCAATAAAATAAACTATACATTTGGTCTCTGGGTTATAAATAAGTCTTATATTTGCTTTCTTGAAAAGTTTCACATGAACTGTTAAATATGTTTGCATGTAACATTTTCAAGGGCTTAAAAAGTCTTCTGCCCATTTCCTCTTGGGTCTTCCTATTGATTGGCGTCTCTTTTGGTTTACATTTCCAAGCAATATTTGGCCATTTGTCCTCATTCATTCTTTCTACATGGTTTTTCCAGGATGTCTTCTGTTATGTTAATTATGGATAATTGTTTTATTATTTCTTATCTTGTCTATTCTTTTATAACCTGAAAGCGGTCTTAGGAACTTCATTTCTGCAACTTCCACTTGTCTTTTATCTCGTTCTCCCCAAGTCCATGCTTCACTGCCATATTTCAGAATTGGGTTGGTTATTATTTTAGTTTTATTTGGGTTCTGAATATCTGTTTATTGAACTGTCTGTTCCAAGTTCCAGTGACTACTAGGAATTTTTGCTTTTTTATATGCCATGTCAATTTCTCCATGGGGCTTATGTAATTTCCTAGATATTTAAATTTGTTCACGTGTTCTATTACTTTTCTGTAATTGATCTTCATTTTCAGCAAAAATAACTTTCATCAGCATACAAAAAGGCTTGTTAATTCTTTATTTCCTATTTTTAATTCCTATGATTTTGTTTTTCCTCTGCTCTCTTGAAATTTTTTTCTTATATATATTGAGTATTGGTGATAATCCACTTCCTTGAATGAGACCTCTGTTGGTTTTAATTTTTTCGGTTTTTTCATTTTTAATTTTAATATAGTTTTTTCCATGACAATGAAAAATGTTTGAAAATTTGAATAAATGAAATATTTGAATAAATGAAAAATGTTTGAAAATTTGAATAAATGTTTCATTGTCATGAAACATTTATTCAAATATTTCATTGTCATGGATGATAGTTTTTAACACCATGAACTTTAAGTAGAAAATAAATAAATAGCTGAAATTGAGGTACCAAAAATGATATTTCATTGCAATGGCATTGGTTCTAATATATTGAATTAAATTTTTATTGTAATAGACATATTATGACACATATAATATATTTTATTAAATAACTTTATTTTCGTGTTAATTATTTATATATATATGTGTGTATATATTTTGTTTAGGTAATTAATTGGGAAGTATATGTTGCTTTATATGCTGCTCAGACAAGTAAAAAATTATCTCCACCCCTCACTACCACAAATGATATGTTTTAAATGAATTGTGATAACTTGATAGACTTTTGTAAGAATTCCAAATATTAAATTTCACCAAAATCTGACCAACAAGGATCCTGGAATAATGGAATGTATATGTAGATGAGAAAACAAAATAAAGTAACAGGTGCTTGTGCATTTTGCAGAAGGCATTTGAAAATGGCTCCAAATTCATCCATCTGATGAATTTAGAAGGCAAAAGCTTATGAACCGTGAGTATAGCAAGAACGTTGTGGGCCAGAATATGTCTGGGATGGTGTTTTTCCTCTCACATACATGTTTAGAGTTCCATATGTTAAATGTGTATATCATCCATTGCTAGAGCAGCCTTTGTAAATGCAGGATCAGTTGTTTCTTTTGTATCAGCTGTTGTCTTGGCATAACTACTTAAGCATAAGGCTGACTTTACATATGAATGATTCCAGTAACATGAGTGGCTTCTTTGTTTGCTTTACTGGTTCATAGTCAGCTGATCTGCACACCATCATGCATTTCTGGAATTCTTTTCATGAGGAATCAGGTGTATTCTTTTGCTTGTCCATTATTGAGAGATAGTCTTAACAGATTATTATTCCTGTAGTGCACATGCATCATTTTATGGAATTATTCTTTCTTTATTAACAGCTGCCCCCACAGATCAGGTCAGGTAGATCAAAACTCTCCATTTCTTTCTATCCTTCCAAATTCTTTCTTCATGAACATTGTTCAAGTTCAGGTTTTTTTTTTTTTTTCTCCACCTGTGGTTTTCCTCTTAGTCGCTTCTCCATTATCATCTCATACATTCTTCTTAGGATTTGTTCTAAATTCATTATATGTCCAAACCACTTCAAACAAGAGGAGTTTGCAAGCATTTCTTCAACATATTCCAAATTGTTCTTAATATTCACATTTCTTATTTTATCTTTCTTATTTTTGCCAACATGTGCCCATTGAATTAAACAATGTTAATATTTATATTTTCTCTGTGAAATCCTCCTATTAATGTGCAATGTTCTTCTTGCTATCAATATGAAACACATAGTTCCATGTCACACTGTTCCATTTGTCTAGTTTCATCTGTAGCTCTTCTGAATGTTCCAAATCACTACTTCATTTTCAAATACAGCTGTTCCTCTCTTCAGGTTGATGTCAGGGGTTTTGAAGAAATTCGGAGACACAGAAGTGTGAGCTGAAGGCCTTCCACAGTGATCACACCTGAAAACATTGATGCAGTGCAAATGTCATGAACCTTGATGATAGACAAATACCAGCCAGAAACATTACAAAGACTCTGGGGATATCCAGGGAATAAGTTGGGGTTATTATCCACCAACTTCTGGATGTGCAGAAGCTCTCAGTGAAGTGGGTCCCCAAATGTTTGAATGCCGACCAGAACATGTGCCATCTCAAGGGAATTTTGGGTCATTTTGAGAAATCAGATGCAAATTTCTTGGCTCATATTGTGACTATTGATGAAACATGGCTTCATCACTATGATCCAGGGACAAAAAATAGTCAATTCAGTGGAGACACAAAGGTTCTCCATGGCCAAAGTTCCAAACCGAAGAACTTTACCAGCAGGTAAGGTTCTTGCCATTGTCTTTTGGAATATGATTGTGTAATTCTTACTAAATACCTCAAAATAGGTGAAACTGGTTAAAAAAAGATTAAAGCAGCAGCTTATTCAACAGCTCTAAGGAATTATGAGGAAAGATTGTGGAGATACATTTTTGAAAATTATGGAGACAACTACCGTGTTTGAATAAAAACTTTAGTTTAATATAACTAAAATCTACATTCGACGTTTCGACCTTTATGTCAAGGTCATCTTCTGGAGCATACAACTATACACAGTAACAAGCTACACTACAATCAAACTGGTTTGTTAAAGACACTGACCAACCGCTACAACAATTGTTGGCCTGACCTCTGGTGAAAAAAAAAAAAATATATATATATATATATATATATAAATTATACATCGACGCTAGAGTCCTATTATTAGTGTTATCTGTTGGTTGTAGTAATACATTGGGCATAACAACAAGTATCTATCTATATACATATATTAACAACATGTACATTCCAGCCAGTTGGTATAGAATGGTTTCTAATACTAGTGCTGAAGATTGGCTAGAGTCCTGACTTATGCTGGAACTTATATATTAGGTAGGCTGAATGTGTGCCATCCAGATCCTTGGAATTTTCATGCCATCTTTGTTGTTGATATTTGGGTGGTTTCAGGATTTCGCAGGCTTCCTTAAATTTCCTTTCGTACCAAGTTTTTGTGCGGTGTAAAGAGCGGGTGCTTTTCCAGTTGATTTGGTGTAAGGTGTTGGGTGCGTGGTCTGAGAGGCCTGCTTCACCATAATGGTTATATTTAATGTGTCTAATGTGTTCTTTCTTGCGTATAGGGATTGTCCGTCCTGTTTCACCAATGTACAGTAAGTTACAGGTGCAGTGGATGCAATAGACTCCAGGATGTGCTAATGGGAGGAGAAGATCCTTAGAGAAGTTGAATATGGTTTTAAATTTAGTGGGTGGTTTAAAGGTGGTATTGAGGTTATAATGTTGTAGGATTCTATTGATTTTTTCTGATAACCCTTTAATGTATGGGATGGCTATGGTTTTACTGTAATGTAGATTCGTTTTTGTTGTTGTTTTTTATGAATGTGTCGCTGATGATTTTTAGTTCTTGTTTCAGGGCTTGCTGGTTAGAGCAAGTTGTTGTAGCTCTGTTTTTAAGGGTGTTGACTCTTTTTTTTTTTAATATGGAGTCATCAACACCCTTAAAAACAGAGCTACAACAATTTGCTGTAACCAGCAAGCCCTGAAACAAGAACTAAAAATCATCAGCGACACATTTATAAATAATGGCTATAACAAAAACACTATTAATAAAATATTAAAATACTCCATAAAACAACAACAAAAACGAATCTAGATTACAGTAAAACCATCCCATACATTAAAGGGTTATCAGAAAAAAATCAACAGAATCCTACAACATTATAACCTCAATACCACCTTTAAACCACCCTAAACTTAAAACCATATTCAATTCCTCTAAGGATCCTCTCCTCACATTAGCACATCCTGGAGTCTATTGCATCTGCTGCACCTGTAACTTACCGTACATTGGTGAAACAGGATGGACAATCCCTATATGCAAGAAAGAACACATTAGACACATTAAATATAACCATTATGGTGAAGCAGGCCTCTCAGACCACGCACTCAACACCTTACACCAAATCAACTGGAAAAGCACCCGCTCTTTACACTGCACAAAAAACTTGGTACGAAAGGAAATTTAAGGAAGCCTGCGAAATCCTGATAAACACCTAAATATCAACAACAAAGATGGCATGAAAATTCCAAGGATCTGGATGGCACACATTCAGCCTACCTAATATATAAGATCCAGCATAAGTCAGGACTCTAGCCAATCTTCAGCACTAGTATTAGAAACCATTCTATACCAACTGGCTGGAATGTACATGTTGTTAATATATGTATATACTTGTTGTTATGCCCAATGTATTACTACAACCAACAGATAACACTAATAATAGGACTCTAGCGTCGATGTATAATTTATATATATATATATATATATTTTTTTTTTCCACCAGAGGTCAGGCTAACAATTGTTGTAACGGTTGGTCAGTGTCTTTAACAAACCAGTTTGATTGTAGTGTAGCTTGTTACTGTGTATAGTTGTGTGCTCCAGAAGATGACCTTGACATAAAGGTCGAAACGTCGAATGTAGATTTTAGTTATATTAAACTAAAGTTTTTTATTCAAACATGGTAGTTGTCTTCATAATTTTCAAAAATGCATTCGGATCACCGTGTAATGGGAGATACAATTTGCAGTCTGGTAGATAGGAGGAAGAGTGGAGATATGCTAGAAAAGTTCTACAGAAAATAGTGGGAGATCGGGGGGGGGGGGGGGGTGAAACCAGAGGTCTTCCCTGGAAACTGTCTAAAGAAGGTGTGAGTAGGGGAGTGAGGAGCAGGTTTTTTTTTGTGCAGAGTTGTAAATGATTGGAATGCCTTGTCTGAGAGTGTGGTGTCTGCAGGGAGTCTGAATGTGTTCAAAGCATGGTATGATGAGCTGTGTGTGTGTGTGTGTGTGATAAAAGGACCTCCCAGATGAGTGTTTGACTCCATGAGGTCTTGAGTAATAATAATAATAATAATAATTAAAGGAGGTATTGAAGGAAAAATGCTGTGGGAAACTGAGCAGAAGCATGTTGCTTTTTCAGGACAATGCACTCACTCGCACTGCTCATGAAACCCAACAGACAATACACAACTTGTGCTTTCAATGTTTTCCTCACCCACCCTGTTTGCCAGACTTGGTCCCATCTGACTATTTCCTATTCCCAAATTTAAAGAAACACTTGAAAGGAACAAAATTCACCACAGGTGATGAAGTCATATCTGCAGCTAAGGACTGCTTTGTGCAACAAACCTTAGCTGCAAGACTTTTTTCTCGGAGGATTGCAAAGGATACAGCAGCATTGTAAGAAGTGTGTAATGCTTTATGGAGAACATGTAGAATAATGTGTAAGTTATGTGGTTCTTCCTCAATTCCTTCATGGTGATTATCACAACTCTTCAGCACACCCTCATAGCGAAACAAAAACATAATCATTACTTCGGTGAATTTCAGCATTTTTTAAAATTAAAGAAAGTGGTCACTAGGTGTCCATTTTGCAGAAAATATATTAGCATTATACACTAAATTGACTTTACATGAAATGTAGTGAAAAAAATAAATAAATAAAAAGCAAATTGATAGAATTATTTATGTAGTCACTTTTATATTTAAAAAAAAAAGTAAATGGAGAGAATTTATTTCCAGTGGTCACAAGGCACAACTAGTGGAGAAAGTCAGTATGGAATTTGCTTTATTGATACTAGCATAGGGAAGTTCCATGTGAGTACTCTGAAATTAGTATTTTTTTTATTGTTGCTTTAACAAGTAATGAAAATGCTATCCTTAACAACATTAAATTAACTGTAAGCAAAAATTTGTGATTTTAATAATAATCTATAGTTACACTGCATTAATGTTTAGCAAAATCAGTGAAAGAAAGGGGGGGTGGCAGGGCCACGATGTGGACACTGTTGGTATGGCCCCAGGGTACTAATGGCAAATGTTGACATGTTTATTGTGGATTTTAACAGCCAGAGTGTGGAACAGTGGGCAGAGACCTTTCTCTTGATTTAATACATAACCTAAAACTACCTCCTGGAAGGAAGTCGCTTTAGGTTATATATTAAATCAAGCATTACATGTATGGGCATGCCCCAGTCATATGACATGTTAATGAATTTCATCGTATAGCAAATAATTACTTTTTTTTACTTCGAAATGCATATAATGGTTTAATAACATTTCTAAACAATCATATATGTGTGTAAATGAAGTATTGATTTACATTAGTTATGCTAACGAAAAATTTAAAATAATTTTTGTAAATGACAATATTCTGAATAGCTTGGCTTAATTGAATATGCCAACCAGGTTGATCATCAGTCTGCACCATTAACTAGTGTAGCACTTTTCACTTCACTCACTGGCTTGGTTGCCCGAGTGGTTAGCATACCTGCTGCAGGCATGGATGTTTTTGATTGTCTTATCTTGTGTACTGTTGTAACCCTTAATATGGTGCAGTATGACCATTGTTGCCCTTACACCATTAAAACCATAAATCATTACCACTCTACTTCTTGGAACTTTATCTTTGTTTTTAACAATCATAAGAATAGTCTCAATCTCTGTGCACCATTGTCACGCTTTAATAATTTTAGCATGTAATGTTAATAGATTTTAAGGGTCAAAGCTGTATAACTGAGATGACACCTCCTCATAGCCTTTAAAGGAATGCGGAGAATCGACCCGGGGTTTTGACCTAATTGCCCAGTTAAACAAGGCCCCCGTTGTTTTCGCCAGGGAACCAGGGCGAACAGCAAAAAGTCAGCTACTGGAATAAATCTGAAAGCACACCCCAACTCAACATCACCAGAGTTAAAGATCGGTACTATCAACATAAGAAGCCTCAATAGGCACAAAATGGAGCTAGCTGAGGAATTAGATAAGTACCAGATCAGCATAATAGGGATTACTGAAACAAAAGAGACAAAAACTGGTGAGATCTTTCTGAGCAATAAATAGAAAATGTTATATTCAGGAAATAACAATCAAGGAAAAGGAGTAGCCATAGTATTCAACACAAAATACGAGGCTAATCTCCTTGAATGGCAGGCAATCTCAAGTAGAGTGATATGGGCTAATATCACAATGGAGAATTGGACAATCAGACTTATTTGTGCCTATGGTCCCACAGAAGGTTCTATTAGGGTAGAAGTGGAGGAATTTTTTGATGCTTTAGAAAAAGCAACTGACACAATGAAAAAGGAAAAGTTGAGCCTTGTTGGGGATCTAAATAGCAGAGTAGGAAATGATTATCAGACATACAAAAATATTTTGGGAAAATTTGGAGAAAAGAGCTAATAATAATAGTAAATACCTTATGTTGAATTTTTTCTTGACAATTATTCATAAGACTATTACACTTTTTTTATAATCTTTGTCAAGTAGCTTTATTTTATCCTCCTACATGTTTTGCCAATCTTTTTCTATTGGCATCCTCAGGGAATACAAACTAGTAAGCTAAAATGAAGGTTACAGACTAGGTTATAAATGATAGTTCTAATTCATACAAAAAATTGGTATTGTGCATGACAATGTGCGTGTCTCGTTAATGTGATTTATTCGTTATGGCTCATTATGTAATTGTTATGAAAGTTCATTTGTTTGATGTTTAATGATCTGATAAAAGTTTTCCAAATTTCTGGTAAAATTAGACCTTGATTCTTGTTTATGTTTTCAGTTTTACGGGCGACTGTAGCTGCTTCTTTAAAGGTTCTTGTTATCTTCTATGTATGGCATAAGGCTCTTATCCCACTCAATGTGATGGTTAGTAGAGGCAAAGTGGCATGAAAGGCCTGAAATGTCTTGTCTGTTATTTCTGACATATCCTATGTGTTCTTTCTTTCTCGTTTCAAAGCTTCTAGAGGTTTGGCCTACGTAACTAATACCACATGAGCAAGGTATATTATATACTCCAGAGTACTTGTAGAATGGGTGAGGATCTTTCGGTGATCTTAAAAATATCCGAATAGTGTTGATTGGTTTGAATGCCACTGTTCTTATGTGGTTTTAAAAGGTTAGCTAATTTTTTGGAAAGGTTGCTGACAAAAGGAATTGTAATTGTACTGTGGACGTCATCACGTTGTCGATGTGGTATATCAGTAAAGAGAATCTTGTTATAGAGTCTTTTTGGGTAACCATTTAAAGAAAGTTCTCTGGATATTGTGGTTAATTCCGTTAGTAGGTCATCCTTGTCTGTCATATACTGTATAGCTCTTTTCTTGAGACTATGGATAATGCTAAGTTTCTGAGCTATGTGATGAGCTGAGTTGAAATGGAGGTAACGTCCAGTATTTGTAGGTTTTCTGTATACAGATAGATTGATACTATTATTGGATTGTTTCTTTATTAAAATGTCAAGGAATGGCAGTTTTTTATCTTTTTCCATTTCTAATGTGAATTTGATGGTATTGTGGAAACTATTGATTTGGTTGAGGTAATTCATTAGTTCTTCTTTCGTATGATCCCAAATGATAAAGATGTCATCTACATATCTGTACCAAATTACGATTCCTTTTGTCAGCAACCTTTCCAAAAAATTAGCTAACCTTTTAAAACCACATAAGATCAGAGTGGCATTCAAACCAATCAACACTATTCGGATATTTTTAAGATCACCGAAAGATCCTCACCCATTCTACAAGTACTCTGGAGTATATAATATACCTTGCTCATGTGGTATTAGTTACGTAGGCCAAACCTGTAGAAGCTTTGAAACGAGAAAGAAAGAACACATAGGATATGTCAGAAATAACAGACAAGACATTTCAGGCCTTTCATGCCACTTTGCCTCTACTAACCATCACATTGAGTGGGATAAGAGCCTTATGCCATACATAGAAGATAACAAGAACCTTTAAAGAAGCAGCTACAGTCGCCCGTAAAACTGAAAACATAAACAAGAATCAAGGTCTAATTTTACCAGAAATTTGGAAAACTTTTATCAGATCATTATCTTGACAAAGATTATAAAAAAAGTGTAATAGTTTTATAATAAATACCTGTTGGATTTCTGCTCAGGACATGGACTGGTTATTACTAACACCATGTTCCAACATAAAAATGTGCACAAATTCACATGGAGAGAAGAAGCAAGGAATAAGAAAAGTCTCATTGATTATGTTATTGTTGATAGTGATGTTTTCTCCCTGGTACATGACACCAGAATGTACAGAGGATTTGAAATTGGAAGTGATAAACCATTTAGTCTTAAGCAGAATAAAATTGAATTTCATATTGAAAAGAATAACATGTAAGAAAGTTTTAAAGCGAATAAAAGTTGAGCAGCTCTCAGATGTGAACTGTAGACTAAAATACACAAAGATTATTGAAGAAAAAATGAAAGCATTTGAGAACAGGAATCAAACCTTGGAGATTCAGTGGCAAGCCTTGATGGTTTAATGTTAAATCTGGTGTGAGACAAGGATGTACATTATCCCCTCTGTTATTCATTATCTATATGGATCACATTATGAAGGAAAGTGGTATTAAACATGATATCAGAATTGGAGAAGTTAATGTCAGCTCTTTGCTTTATGCGGACGTTGTTATACTTCTAAATAAATCCGCTACAAGTTTGCAAGATTCGTTGACTAAATTGAATAACTGTTGTAATAGATATGGTATGAAGGTCTGCATTAAAAAGACAAAGACAATGAAAATAGGTAGAATTGTTGAATATGTCAAAAATAGTGAATGGGGAACCTGTGGAACAAGTAAAACATTTCAACTACTTTGGCAAGATTTTTAGTGAAGATGGTAAATTAAATATGGAAATAGACAACAGAATCAACAAAGCTGGTATGGTAGGAAGTCAATTGAATAAATTCATATGGAATAAGGGAGAAATTAGTCGGAACACTAAATTAGCTGTATACAAGACAGTGTTCAAACCAGTTTTAACTTTTGGATCTGAGAGTTGGGTCAGAAGTAAAACACTTGACTAAAGACTAGAAACTGCAGATATGAGAGTTCCGAGAAAGATTAGAGGCATGAACAGATGGCATCAATGGCAATATAATATTAAAAACGAGGATATTAGGAAAGAACTTGGCATTGTCAGCATCCAGGAATGCGTTAGCAGAGCTAATCTCAGGTGATATCGTCACTTAAACAGAATGGGTGAAGAAAGATTAGCAAAACAAGTGTTCTCTGCCAGGTAGGCAGGAAAACGACCCAGAGGAAGACCAAGATATAGGTGGATTGATACGGTACAAAGTGCCTTTGACGATAGAAATATAAGATCTGATAATATTGGAGTCTTGACAAGTAACAGACTGATATGGAGGATAATTGTAGATAGGAAGTTAGTAATGATGTAATTTTTTTCATATGGTACTATCATATCCTCTACATCCCTTGAAGGTACATGGCAGGAATTTGATGACGATGATGATGGTTTCATAAAATCTAATAGATTCGTCTGACGGCATAATGTCTCTTGTCACGCAAAATTTCTTCATAGCAACCTAATGATTTTTTATTTCTTACCTTGTGGGTACAATTCCTTCCTTGTTAGAATCTATGACCTCCAAAATCTGTAAACCTTTCTTTTATGATTGTTCTTACTGTGGATTCCTGTAGATCGAACTTCTTTACTAGCTCACAAATTTTCATTCCGCCTTCAAAATTCCTAATAATGTTGAGTTTTGTTTCCAAAGTCAATGTTTTTCTTTTCTTGCTAGCTGTAAAAGAATCGGACTTGCTTCCTTTGGACGACATTATTATTTTTTATGTGATAAAATTTTTATCAAGAATATAACAGTAAACAATCGCATGGTTTGTATAGACTATAAAAATTGTGTACGAATGGAGACCGCATGAAACATGTCAGTGCTTGTTCATAGCATGTGTGACACTGGCGAATGCAGCTGGTGCCAGAAAAATACGACTAGTGGTGAGGCATGAAGTGGGAAGGGAATACATACATATAAGAAACCGCGCAACTCCGGATTTGCGTAAGTCGGGGTATGACTGTATATTGAAGATGGCCTTTTGTTATCATTATTGGATAAATAGATGGTTTCTTTGTGACTTTATTTGGCAAAATGAATTGGAGGTGCAGGCAAATTGGACTATCACAGGGGAGCAGCACAGGAAAGCACTTGCTACTGTTCTTATTAATATTTGTGCCAGTGACCAACCAATTGCAAATTTTGCAGATGCCTAGCTATTGCAAGGCATCTGCAAAACCTAAAAAAAAAACTGATAATTTAAAACACAGATAAGCCTTTTTCATCTCGATAGTCATACTGACAGAGAACTAATCATTACATGGAATAATACAGTCCTAACACACAAAAAGTAACCAGTATGTTACTCTTGACTAAGCCCGCACATTTAAAATACATGGAGGAAACAAGGAATAAAGTTAGTGCCAAAAACAGCATCCTACAAAAAAAGTACATCTCAGTGAGGTACATCTGCTGATATCCTGAGAATTGCACTTCTTCCTTCACTTGCATTGTATTCATGCCTCTTCACATTCCAAACTTGAATTGCAGACAAGTCATAGGCTATTTAAAACCAGCCAAGGTGACCTATCACAACCCCACCACCACCACCACCACCTATTTGAAGAAATATTCATACAGTAAAAGAGTGATTGCAACAGCTGAGAATGATTACAGATATCTGCATATAGACAAAATCCAGCTGGACAGCATCTCACCTCATGCCATAGCTGTCTTCTACTGAACCACTTAGTTAATAAAATATCAGCAGCCTCTAAGCTAGAACTCTGGCAAAAATCGCTTAATGACGCTAGCATCTGGAATGAGCTACGACTGCTACTGTCAAAACAGCTACCACCTATCAAGCATCTCCACTTGAAATATTTGGAAGGGCCTGAACAAGCACAAAGATGGGAAAAGCCAACCGTAGCCTGAAAAAATAGGGATCCTGAAAGATTCATATCTTTGTTAGTGTAGTGATACAGAAACCATGAAACACCTTTTGATATATCCACAACCAGATCAACCTTGCACAGTTTGAGATTTGGTTTTGCACAGATGCTGCTATCAACTGTGCAAAGTCTGGACTGACATCTATATTTGAACATTATTCTTTCTTCTATATTTTAATTTCTAATGGACACAAATGTGTCCTCTAAAATAGTTTTCCTCTCTGGATATACCAGCAGTCATTAAGTGACTTTAGCTTATTAGAGGAAGCAGAGGTCGTAGAAACAGTTTAGTGACTTTGTATCCATGTAAATACCAATAAAAAATGCAGTGTAAAAATAGCATCTATGGGAAAGTGATTGAAGGGAGTCAGTGAGAGCAGGATCATCTAGTAAGCAGATTTCTCTTGTCTGCTTATTGGCTATCATTTGGAGGGAAGTTTTTGAATATGCCATGTTAGATATCAGAACAGTATTCTACGTTTTGATGAATTTGGGATTTATAAAGTGTTGGGAGTTGATCCTGGTCTATACACATCATGTCCATAGCCTCTTAGCCTCCAAAAACCTGGAGGCTGAAGAGGCTGTGGGCTGATATGGAATAAGCTAGATGTGTTTATGTCAGAATAAGCTAGATGTGAAAATCATTCCAAGAAAACACTGATCTTGGTTGGTTTTTGAGTGAAATGTTATCAAATGTGAGGGGAAGTGAGGCATGGTCTTTTTACTGGGAAATGAGACAGAATTGTTTTGATAGCATTAAAATTTACCAAATTATCTTCCTCCTACTTGAGAATGGCTAGAAGATTGGTGTTTAAGGCATTGGTCAAGAAGATCTTGAAGCCTGTAAGATTTTTAAATGATGTACTCTCACCAGGAGAATTATAAATAGAATTGGACATTAGTGAGAGAGCATCATTGAAGTATAAGAGAAAGAGTGTAAATGAAAGCACAGTGCCATAGGCTAGGCTACTCTGACACTGATTGAGGGGATGGTGAGAAGGAACCATCTGCTGTGACATGCAGATGAATGACCAGAGAGAATGCTTGCAGTCCCCTCACAAAGGGTAGGAGGAAGGTCATAAGATGACATCTTAGAAAGAGCTGTGATTCTTCAGATCTTTCTATGGTCTGCGTCCAGAGGTAGATAAGGTAAGCTGAGAGGTTTTCTGGAGAACGAGAATGGCAGACATATTTGTGATCACTAATTAACTGATAAGTCTCTATAGAGGTAGTGAAGATGCTGGTTGATGATGATGACCTCTTCCTTCACTTTTGAGAGTATTGAGGTGAGAACAATGAGAAGATAGTTTGATGGCTGACTTTTATTTTCCTTTTTAGGAACTAGCTGGATAAAAGCTTGCTTTCATGCTTTTGGAAAGATGCCAGATGACTAGGATAGCTTGTAGAGGTAATATAGGATGAATGTTAATTCTGGAGCACAGCTCCAAACACAACTAGAAGGATGCTGTCTGGGCTGAAGGACTTTAAAAATTAAGGCTAGCAAGTATTTTTCTCATCCTGATTGAATGATCAGAGGAGGCACACTGAAGGTAATTCGTAGAATAGTAAGGGAAAATTTTTCTTTGGACTTATAAACAAGAGTTGTAGAAGAAGTTCATGCCAAGAGATCTGCTTTTTCTTTAGATATTGCCATTGTTTCATCAGGATGAGAGAGAAAGAGAAAGATGGAAATGTAGTAGTGCAGAAGTTTTGCTCAACGGCCTTGATGAGGGAACTAAAGTTTGAAAGCTTGGGGATTTCCAGATGATTATTTTGTAGTTTTATGGGATGTAGAGTAAGCTGAGTGAGAAGCTTTAGTTTTTAGCTTTGGCACATTTGCTGGAAATCAGAGACTTGGATAAGGATTGGGAATTTTGATTGGAATAGAGAATAAAGGCACTCATCCTGACAAGAATAATTTCAGTTATTAGATCAGGAGAGCAGCAGCACTAATCAGACCATATAAAAGAGGCAGTATAATCATAGAAGCCTCAAAGGCAGCACTAATTTAATTCCATAGGCTATGAGGCTATGGTTGACTGGACACTATAGAAAAGGAAACATGGACATGGTTATTGTTAGAGTTGTGAAGAGAAGAGGTAAGAACGAGGGTATATTTGGAAGAGCTGGTTAAGAAAAGGCCCATAGTTTTGTGAGGATTATCTAAAATTCTGGTAGGCAGGTAGGTTAACATTGTACATTAGATCATTACTTAAAGCAAACAATTCAGCTTCTCTTCCAGCTTGATGTGAAGTCAGCTCCTCTGTATATGCAGTAATACCTCGATTAACACTCAGTATGCGTTCCTAGAAGACAAAATGCTAAATGAAACAGTGTTAAATGTGGTCATTTTAATACATAGTAAATAGGAATAGGGGAACATGTGACAAAGAATAAACAAGTTTTACTTTAATTTTAAGTTATTTTTATATTAACTTTCCTTTCATGGCCCTTGGTGTTTTGGAATGATACACAAGCAACAGTTTTAATTTGAAATCTCACCATTGGCATTACTGACCAGAAGAAGAGTTAAATGGGCTTTTGCAGCTTTGAATCCTGGTGCTTGCTTTTTTGTTCATGCGATACAAAGGTGTGCTTTGGCATTTTCTTCCAAAAAAAGTCCCGTTTCATCAACATTAAAAACTAGTTGAGCAAGACTATTTCTTCTTTCAGTTATTGCTCTTAAAGTTGATGGAAAGGTTGAAGTAGCTTCAGTATCTGCACTCACTGCTTCTCTGGTGATTCAAATGTAGAAGTTGCTTCTTTTTTTGAATTTATCGACCTAACCTCAGCTAACTGCAAAGTTTTCACTCATATTCTCTCTTTGTTTTTGAATATGATTAAAAATACTTCTGGCCTTTTCCATGATCATTGCCTGACTTAATGGCATGTTGCATTCAATTTCATCATCAATCCAAATGGAAAGACGTTTCTCCATTTCCTCTAAAACATTGCTTCTGGATTGGGTTACCTTTGTTGCAGAAGACTTTATGGTTGCTGAACACTTAATTTTGTCCTTGTTTTTTAAAATCATTCGTATAGTAGCAGTAGACAAATTTAAGGTGGCTGCAATGTCATGATGGTCACCTTTTTCTACTTGCCTCAGCACCTGCATTTAATGTCAAGCGAAATGATTTTTTGTATTGATTTTGTTTTAACCTGTCACTGATTGGTTTGAGTTTGGGAATAATCGTATTATATATGAATTAAGGGAAATAATAGCAATTATTTGAATCAGCATAATTTAGCACTTTTTTTAGGCTTCGAGTAGAACCATATTACATTGAATCATGGAATATTTAGCACTTTTTGTTTAGGGTTTGGAAAGGAAAAAAAACATGTTATAGGGAATCAGCGTTAAATGGGAGTCTTACTGTATAAATATGGTTTGGTTATAAAGAATTCCCTTCAAACTTGCATTTTGCTTGCTTCAGGATAAAATGTGAATAAAAACAAGAAGCCATTTCCTGTCAAGGGCAGTATACCATCTTCAACTGTGTGTAATATGCAATGTTTTTAACTGCCAGGACAAGTTTGAGAAAGGGATGAGTATGATACGTTGATATAAAGCAAAACTCTTATATATTCAAAGTAAAAGGCTAAAATTCTCGTAAAAAATGTACTGGAAGTAAACAAATTTCCATTTTTAATCATCACTAAGGAAATGTTACTCAGGCATCACCACCTAGTGAACATATGAACTAGAAGTAGTTGATTGTGCTGAAAAATTGAATGGACTTCATTTTCTACAACAAATATAGTTCCTGTGGATTCAAAACCTGGTCACTGATTTTCATAATAAACCTGATCAAACATCATCTGTTTGACAGGAGTTTTAAGAACACAAGATTATGGAGATAGAGAATAGTTGAACAGCTGTGAAAGCAATAAAATGCCCTTTGTTAGTTTTTAGATTTTATTAAGGCATGTTAAAAATTTTTATTTAAAATTTGTAATTTTCTGCTTTATTGAAATGTCACCCTAAAAATTGCTACAATAAATGAAACATACCAGGTCCATATTGATTTCACTATCCACATAATACATTGATGCATATCATATGTTGTTTTTTGCAAGTATATTGTTGATTTATATGTCAGATATGTGTATGGTATTGATATTTTTGAGCTTGTAATTATTCATGTTATCAGTTTTCAAGGTTTTGATTTTAAAAAATAGTATCAACTTTGGACCATGTACTTTTATATATATATATGTATAAATAATATTGCTGTACTTAGAAATTTCTTATATATGGTCTCTAACAGTTCTTCAAAAAGTTCTACTCACATTATCATTTGTACCTTGCAGATTGGCCAGTTTACTGATGATAGACATTGCTCAAGATTAAGAACATTAATTGCACATAATCCGCCTGCACAGGTATATATATATATATATCTGTTTACGTAGATTGTTTTTATGCTCTTCACCAAAGAATGGTTTTTTTCTGTAAATGACTAGCCTTTTGTTCCGTGCAAATTCCAGTTAATCACTAATTCATTTATTGTTAACAAATAAAATGTTTTTCCTTTTTTCCTATACAACAGATGGTGTCAAGGTATATTAAATATGAATTGCACTTTTGTACTGCGGAATGGAAACTGAATTTTCTGCAGTTTCAGAAAATTCAGTTTCCAAACCAAAGATGTGCAAAAGTCAAAGCGAGAAAGAGAGAGAGCATACAAAATGTGATCTCTATATGAAAACAATGTGATTCTTTCCATATAATGTTTACTTTGCAATTTATATTGCAAAGTAAATTTGCAATATAAATAGGAAATTGGTTGACTGGTAGAGAATACTACAGAGTTTTGTATTCATTGTTATTTAATTTATATATTTATTAATGATATTGAAGATGGACAGAGGGTGATATTTGATATCATTTGTTTGCTGATGATCTTTTGACCATCGAAGTTACCCTTATATATACATCATCATATTCTGCACGCACGCACATCATTTCTTCTACACTTTCTTACTGACTCATTTGCAGTTTAAAAGCGAATAAAAGTTGAGCAGCTCTCAGATGTGAACTGTAGACCAAGATACAGAAAGATTATTGAAAAAAAAATGAAAGAGATTGAGAACAGGAATCAAACCTTGGAGATTCAGTGGCAAACTCTGAAGAAAATATTGATTGATTCTGCCAGAGAGGCATGTGGTGAGGTTGTCTGCAAAGATAATAAAATCAGAACTCCCTGGTGGACACAGGAAGTTAAAGAGGCAGTGAAGGAAAAGAAGAAAGCATATCAAAAGTTCCTGTCAAATAAGTCAGCTTGTGCTCTTAGAGAATATAGAGACAAATGCAAGAATGCTAAACACTGTGTAAAAATAGCTAAACAAAAGTCATGGGAGGACTTTGGTAGGAACATAGAAAATAAATATCAAGAAGGTGGCAAAATATTCTGGAGGTTGTTGAAGAAGCTTAGGAATTGAGGAAAGAGTGCTGTAAAAGGAATTAGAGATGATAAATGACATGAAAACAGGAGAAAAAGATATCCTTGAAGTATGGAGTAATTACTTTGAAAATTTGCTAAATGAAACAAGCAGTGATGACAGCACAGTGCTAAAAAACACTGACTAGGCATGCAGTCAGGAATACATATCCATACTTGAAGTAGAAAAAGCCATCAAAGGCTTGAAATGGAAAGGCAGCAGGAGTAGATGATATTTGACCAGAAATGCTGAAGTATGGTAGTATAAAAGTCTTACAGGGGCTGCACTGCATAGTTCAGAAAGCCTGGACAGATGGACAAATTCCCGATGATTGGAGTAGAGCTCTCATAGTACCCATATATACAAAGGGAAATAAAACTGAATGTGAGAATTACAGAGGTATTTCCCTAGTGAGTGTTCTTGGCAAGATCTATGCAAGTATACTTGAGAAACGGCTGAGAAAAATTGTGGAAGAAAAGCTTGGTGAAGAACAAGCTGGATTCAGGACAAATAGAGACTGTCAGGATCAGATCTTCACTTTACGACAAATAATAGAGAAAGCATGGGAATATAACAAAGATCTGTATTTAAGTTTTGTCGATTTGGAAAAGGCATATGACAAGGTGCCAAGAGAGAAGCTATTCAATACGCTGCAGTTATATGGTGTCAATGTGGCATTATATCAAGCAATACTTAGTCTGTATTTGAGTTGTAAGTCAGCAGTTAGAATTGAAGGAAGCACAGGACGATGGTTTAATGTTAAATCTGGTGTGAGACAAGGATGTACATTATCCCCTCTGTTATTCATTATCTATATGGATCACATTATGAAGGAAAGTGGTATTAAACATGATATCAAAATTGGAGATGTTAATGTCAGCTCTTTGCTTTATGCGGATGATGTTATACTTCTAAACAAATCCGCTGCAAGTCTGCAAGATTCTCTGACTAAATTGAATAACTGTTGTAATAGATATGGTATGAAGGTCAGCAATAAAAAGAGAAAGACAATGAAAATAGGCAGAATCATTGAAAATATCAACTGTGTTGTGAATGGAGAACCTGTGGAACAAGTAAAACATTTCAGCTACTTAGGCACAATTTTTAGTGAAGATGGTAAATTAAATATAGAAATAGACAACAGAATCAGCAAAGCTGGTATGGTAGTATGGTAGAAGTCAATTGAATAAATTCATATGGAATATGAGAGAAATTAGTCGGAACACTAAATTAGCTGTATACAAGACGGTGTTCAAACCAGTTTTAACTTATGGATCTGAGAGTTGGGTCAGAAGTAAAACACTTGACGAAAGACTATAGAACGTAGATATGAGACTCCTGAGAAAGATTAGAGGCGTGAACAGATTGCATCAATGGCAATATCATATTAAAAACGAGGATATTAGGAAAGAACGACATTGTCAGCATCCAGGAATGCGTTAGCAGAGCTAATCTCAGGTGGCATGGTCACTTAAATAGAATGGGAGAGAAAAGATTAGCAAAACAAGTGTTCTCTGCCAGGTTGGCAGGAAAACGACCCAGAGGAAGACCAAGATATAGGTGGATTGATACGGTACAAAGTGCCTTAGACGATAGAAATATAAGATCTGATAATGTTGGAGTCTTGACAAGTAACAGACTGATTTGGAGGAAAATTGTAGATAGGAAGTTAGTAATGATGTAATTTTTTTCATTTAGTACTATCATATCCTGTACATCCCTTGAGGGTACATGGCAGGAATTTGATGATGATGATGATCATTTGCAGTTGTAGTTTTCTTCCTCAGCTCACTCCTGTCATAACTTGGCTATAGACTTGCATTCTTTTCTCTTTTACTCTTCATTTTTCACCTCAAAAAGATACACTCTTAAGATCATCTAAGTCTATGCACCAGCAATAAGTCATATGGATGAAGAAATTGAAGACTTCTATCATGATGTATCCCAACTTTACAATAAAGGAAAACACCATTTCCGAATTATAATGGGGAGACTGTAATGCTAGAATTGGTACACAACATTCAGATGAAAGAGCAGCAAGGTTAATAGAATTTGCAGGAAAACCTGTACATCATGAATTCCTTATTCAAGAAAAAAACAACAAACAAACATAGGAAGTGGACACTGTCCCCAAATAGAAAAACTAGTGAAATTAACTGCCTAAACTTCTCTTGCTCCCTACCCCTCTGTGCTCCTTGGCTTGTAGCCACTAAATATCCTGTCTTGTCCACCTCTACCTCACACCTCACTGCCTTCCAAAGCCTCCACTCTTATGATACGTCATCACTTATCATAAGCAGTACTCCACCACCGTGTTTTCTCTTCCTATCCTGCCGAAAAATGCTGTACCCTGTTACTTCTATTCCTGTTGTTATATCATCTTCTGTCAATGACGCCTTAGAGATCCCAATAGTCTTTGAGGCGTGGTTGACAGAAGATGATATAATAACAGGAATAGAAGTAGCAGGGTACAGCATTTTTCGGCAGGATAGGAAGGGAAAACATGGTGGTGGAGTACTGCTTATGATAAGTGATGACTTTTCAAGCGTGATACCACCAGTTCATCTCCTTTATTCCGGATACCCCTGAATTAGTATAAAGCATAAAAATGTCACTGCTTCTATACACCTATCATTATCCCTCTCCAGACCCCACTAGACTCGGTGTTACCTGATGTCCCCCAAGCACCCATTCCCACTAGAGGCTACCCCTGCTACCATCCACCCTGGGAATTCTAGTTCTGCATTGACACACCGACTCATTTAGAAAACAGCAGTCTCTCCAGATGCCTACGTCTTTCCTCATTCAAATGCAAGCAGTCTCTCGCACACAGCTCCTTTCTGTCCTCAAATGCCTTCCAAGCTCCACATATTCCAGTCCACTCTTCTGACACATTCTGACTATTATGCTATTCATTATTTCTGCTCAGCTCATCATTATCATACCTTGGTAAAACACATGCTATCTTTCCTCTCTGCGTTTTCTTTTGTACAACCTCAAGCATGAATCTCAGATCTCTCACCACCCAATTACACTGCCTCTCAAGTCATTCGTGCCCACCATCACAATCATCTCACTCACCCTTTCACCCTGCTTAATTGCCATAGCCACACTTTCTATCATTTCTCCAGGCAAACACTCCTCTGGCATCCTATCTTGCACACCATGGATCATCAAGTCTCCATACATCACACTTCTTACCACTCTGTTCCTTGATTACTCACCTGCATCCCTCTCCCCCCCCCCCTCTAACCCTTTCTCTCTGTGTTTCCCTGTTGTCTTGGCATCACTCCATCCCTGGTCCAGCACTCCCCTCGCATTCTTCTCTCTCCTCTTGTCATTCCCATAACTCTCTCTCATTCCCTCTCTTCTGTTTCTGTTCTCTCCTCTTCTATCATTCCCATAACTCTCTCTCACTCCTACTCTGATTCGCCTTGCATTCATCTCTTCCATTCGCCTAATCTCATCTTTCATACTCCTCATTCCCGAGACATTCCACCTCCTCTTTCAGCTCGTCTCTCTCTCTCTGTGAGTTATCCACTCTTACTCACATTCACTCTCCCAATGAAGACTCTCCGAAAACTTCACAATCATTCAAGCCTTTCATGCTTGCCACTCTTATTTTTTCATTCATATTTTGCTCGTTATTCACACCTTCTATCACACTACTCATCTCTAGGTTGAGATTCTCTTGTCCGTAATGTAATGAGGTCGGTTATCATAATATCTAACTCACTAAGTTCCTCCCATTGCCTACATTTTGCGCATCTTGTCTGATCAAAACTTAATATGTGAACTGTTATAAGAAATTTCTTAACTCCTGTTAATCATTGTGTGTGTAAATCATTTGTTAATTATGGTAGATATAAACATCTAATACCAAAGATTACAAAGAAGAATTGAAATCATGGCTTAAGAACAAAAAGGTGAATCTAAAGAGCATTTATAGTTATGTTAAAAGGAATGAACAGTGTTGTGTCCCAATTTACGATTTTTATTCTATCTAGTTATTTCCCCTTTATCTATGTTCAACTATCATCTACGCACGAGATATCACCAAAATTTTTTTTCTAATACTTAAGTTATTTCTCCCCTTAGTACCCCTAATATTTGTATTTATACTGCGCCTTTTGGGATATTTAGTTTGAGATATTATATACAAAAACAAGGAGAAAGAACTAAAATATGTCTGAAAGTGAAACAATGTTGCAGTCGTGACACTTTATCTCGTTTCTTAACACATTAATTTCCTGCGTGATTAGGTTCGTAATTTTTCAAGTGGTGCATTGGACAGCAATTTCAGACAACTGTTTTATCATTGGACAAAAGGTTTATTAAAAACTTTAACATGGTACAATTCAATTTTTGTTATTACTCAATTCAATGCTAAACTAAATACTTACAAACTAACATTAACTTATTACAAGTAATTAGGCTATGATCCAATAATGGGTATTACAATCATGCCGCCATAACAATTCAACACATAAATTCACTTGACATGGACAAATAAGATTAATTCACACTATTTAACTATTCAAACTCAAGTAGATTAACTAAACCATTTACTGCACTAACACATAACTAGTATTACGATCATGCTGCCATACACATTCAACATAAATTCATTTGACATGGACAAATAAGATTAATTCACACTATTTAACTATTCAAACTTAAGTAGATTAACTAAACCTTTTTCTGCACTAACACACAAATATGACATTTTAACTTTCCTATACATTACAATAGACATGCAAAATTCTCAGGACACTTAATTATTCACATAACATTAACACTAGCCAGCTTACTTTTAATATATTCTGTCAGATACTAAAGTCCTAGTATAAATTTTCCTTGGTCACTTCAACAGTTCCGTATTAGAATAATGATACTTATTACAGACAAATTTTAGTTAACATTAGATATATTTTACAGTACCTTTCTTTCTTGAGTTTTTCATATGGGCCTTTACCTTTTTCTGATTGAACTAGCTTGGTATAACCTCTCCGATAATCTGCTACTCCTACGTTCCTTTTGGAGTTGAACTATGCTTACACGGTCTTAAACTTTCGTAATTCAGGACACACTTTGAATCATCTATATGACAGCTGTGCGACTTGCGACGTGGATATCGATATCTTTATAGCTTTCCCTTTCTCGTGGTTGTCACTTTGTGTTTCAACTGAAGTTGAAACACAAAGAACATGTTTCCTTTTCTTTGACTATGGCATTCTTCGCTTCTTACATAGGAAATCCGGAATCGAAATCCTGCTCACTTTTGTTTCCATGTTGTGATGACGGAGATATAACCCCAATCTCCACTCAGGAAAACTGCGTGAAACCTATGCCACGGAGCTCGTAGAGAACGCCTCGGGAACAGAACCAAAACAAAAACCAAAAAGCCTCATGGGTGGGGGGTTTCCAACCCTTTTATACCTGCTCTCCTAACGGCACCTTTTTTAACTTCTTTTCTCCGCCCCCTTCTTGATTTTACTTCACCGACATTAGGGTGGCGTTTTTCTGCCAAACGTCCTTTGGTCGGCGAGCCAAATGATGTCTCAATCCGGGAATTGGCCCTAAACGATTTTCTGTTGTTTTTCTTGTGCTAGCCTCTAACTTAATCCCCTTTCAAATTTTCTCTATGAATTTACTTAAATATTTTAATCTCTCGCCTCTCACATACCATCTTTTATGAATAATCCTTTTCTGTCTTATTTAGTTAAATTTTCTCTTTTAAATCATATCACAATATTAATATATTCTTTCTTTTGTTAGTTAGTTTAACAAACACCTTTATTTTTTATATATTTTATTGGATGCAAGAATCTTTCTTTTAATTAATTCAACTATTATCTTTTATGCAGGGTTTTTTATTTATTTTATTTATTCTTCATGTTACACCATGATAGCTGAGAATTCTACATTCTTAAGATATCAGGTGTAACAACAGTAAGAAGTTTTCAAGGATAAAAACATGAGTGGTTTTGTTTATTCTAGATTTCCCTCAATGGTGATTGTAGGTCCATTATCAAGTTAACTTGAATTGAGCAACCTTTGATTCCATTTGACTTACAAAGTATATTTGTTCCATTTATAATTTCCTGCATCAAAAATTCTTTTAATGTTTTAATTTTTTGCTTTACATCTTATTTATTTTATTTGTTTTTAAGAGCTATATGCAAATAGCTTTTTTGCAGCCACATGCAGTCCCTTATTTAGACACATGTAGCATATGTCTAAATAAAAGAAATAAATTACATCATATTTTCAAAGGTGAGATTCGGTATTAGCAAATACATTTATTTATTCCAGTAGCAATTGTCATCTTTTATTCTTTGAATCAGTGCTTTGGAACCTTCAGGTTCTATCATTTTACTGAAAATACTGCATGAATTATTTTTGTAGTTTTCAGATGCATGTTTGAAAATAGTATGAAAATCACATTTAAATTTTGTGCACGTATGGAAACTTTTTTTTCTTCTATGACTTCATCATGCTTATACTTTTAGATACATTGTTGCACCATTTTCATTAACAGTAAATGATCTTTAATTGCATTACTTGCTTTCCAGTTGTGAGACTTTTAAAATATCACAAAAATTTCAGAACCCTCCATGCACAAGTAGTTACTTGTGCATGGAGGGATTTGTCTAGTTTTTTGATAGTTCGAAATTTTCACAGGGAGTATTTTGCATTTGAGGATCCAAAATTCATTTCATTGCTTTAAGAGAAGAAATAAAATGCTGTTGTTCCCACTGAAGCATGCTTATAAAAATGGACTATTTTACAATTTAATTATTACAGCCATCACCACCTTTTCCTTCTGGGCTTGTCATCAGTTGTAAATAGTCAACCGCTGAAATTATTGTAATGTTTATAAGTAGATGTCTGTTACATTTTTCCTTATATAAAAATTGTTTATATCATTATAAAAGTTTTGAGTGTTACTGGTTTTCTTAAAAATGTCCTAAATGTTGTTACTGCTGTTGCCATGTCTTAGAAATAATACCTAATAATCCTCTTTGCCTTAGCAAAAGGCTGAAAACTGACTGAGATTATCTACCACTATTGAGAAAGAAAACAAAGGGCACCTTCCAGTAGGAATAAATTTTGAGCACCAACAATAGCCCAGCATGCATAAGAAATTTTTGCTTCATTTTCATCTTCGTGATTGATCAGTAGACCTTCTAAACATGCTGATACTGAATTCTGGCTAATCACCTCCCCACCCACTTCCCTGGACAGACCACACAACTTCCTGGTTTCTTCATTTTATAATTTATAACAGACATTTTAACCTGCTTAAAGAAATCTAGGGGAGAGTTTAAGAGTTGCCTTCAATTGTGTAAATTGATATAATGTATATATCGTGAATTTAGGAATAGCTGTGTATCAATCCATTTTCCTTTTCATAGTTTTCTGTGTAAGTTTGTAAAGGGTTCTCTTATGCTCAGGTGAGATAGGGTATAGGATAAATCATCAAAAGATACTTTCTTAATTAATAAAGAGACTGAAATCATTTAACTTTGCTTTAAAATTAGAATTTTCAAAATCTTATATATAGTCCAGTATAATTATTTGTCTGTTTTAACTATTTTCAAATTTAGATTTTATATGAGAAAAGTAGCCTTTCTTCAAAGTCTCTGCAAATGCTGAATGGGAGTTTTGGATCTATATTGAAGGAAAGTCTCAAGTCTGGGACACAGTTTTGGGAAGCTTCTGAAACTATTCAGTTTTTATCTAATGGCCATTATTTTGTAACTGAAAAAGATGAAGAAATTCAGTGGCCTGATGCATTGAAATTTCTTATAGATTTCAGTAAGTGCATTGTACATTTTTAACAAAAGAAGTGATCAAAATTTTACATTTTATTTTTACTGTCCTTCTGTAAGTAACAGTTTTCAGTATATGATTTATGCACTAGTTAGAATTTTACCAACTTTTCAAACACTGTTGCACACTTAATTTATATGAGAAAAGTAGCCTTTAGATCAAATAAAAAAGTAAAACCTATGGAACATTAGTACTTTGGATGGATTAAAGTTTGTAAAGAAATATAATAAATAAATAAAGTTGCCGCTTATGTTCTCTCCTCTATCCCACTGCAAATTTAATACATTAGCAGAAAATTATTTTCGATGAGCAAAAATTGTGTGAAAGTCAGAGATGCCTCTTTGTCTTGGAATTATTTAAGGCAGTTGTCATTTTCTCCAGGTATTTTATACCGTGTATCTAAATATGGGAAGTAACATCCGTTTCAATTGAAAATGTTAGTAATTGGTAATTAGGCAGAGAGCTTTCAGATAGTATAAAAACTGAATGTTAATCATCATCAAATTCCTTATATACTTGTGTATATGGAATTTGATGACTGACCATCCAAAAGCTATGGACGAACTACATTTTTACCTGTATATGAAAAATTTTCATGACTACAGTCAAATGTGGACATAAATTTATACTGATACTAAAAATGATACTATTAGCATACTAATAAATCATATTACACAAAAAATGTTTTCTGTGTAATATGATTACACAGAAATATCCTAAAGACATAGTTAACAAATTAATGTACAGTGATAACAGAAAACTGTGGGGAAACATTTCGGTATGGAATATGTCCACCCCAAACTGTGATCCAGCTCCCATGACATTGTACCATGCTTAGCACCAAGTGATTCAGAAATTCTTGAGGCAAACTGGCCCACTCCTATAGAACAAGAATAAGGTTTGTTTTCTGCAGGGAAATTTTGACCAACAATGCATCTCCCTATTGCATTCCAAACATGCTTCATGGGATTGAGATCTGAGGAGCATGCTGGCCACTCAGTTCTATTAATATCCTCAGTCTCTAGAAGTATCTTCACTGCTTGTGTACAATATGGTGTGATATTGTCATCCATAAAAATGAATTCTTTGCCTGCAGCACCACAGAACAATTGAACATGACATTGAAGAATTTCATTGCGCTATCATTCACCATAGTCCCTTATTCCAGCACTTGTAGCTCAGTGTATCCATTAAGCATAATGCCTCCCCATGCCATGACCCCCAGCACCACCATATTTGTCCCTTTCAAGAACATTCTTATGATGATAAGCAGTACTACTTTCATGCCAGATCGAGTGTCATCTAGAATTGGAGGAAAGACTTAAATGAATCTTATCTATAAAAAGTTCTTCAGCCTGTTGGTGTCTTATCCAATTTTTATGGATACAACTGAAAACATACTCTATGATGAGCTGTGGGTAAAGGGATGCAGACTACAGGCATATAGGTCTACTTGAAGCAGATGTCTTGCCACAATTGGTTGAGATATCTTTGTTGAATGGAGCCAACTTGCAAACTGACCTGCCATGGTGCATCGATTATGTTTTGTTGTTATAACCAAAAATTTGTTGTCGTGCTCCATAGTACATGATAGAGTGGGGGCAAATTCTTAGCAAACATCTGGAACATATTCCATTGGTTTGAAATGCTGTCCAGAGCTTGGATACAATGCTATGTAAGATTCCAATATTTCTTTCCCACCTGAAATCATCTAGTTCAACGCTTCCCAAATTGTGGGCCGTGGCCCCCTTGGGGGCTGTTAGTGTTGTTGCAAGGGGCTGTGAAATAATGAAAACAATTTTAAAATGTTTTAAGACTAAGTGTGCCATGTCAAATGTGTATGTAAGATGCTAAAAATGTAATATTTGCATTTGATTTTTGCAAAATTTGCTGTGTTATTATAATGTTACAATAAATATTATAATAATATATGTCTGTATTACGATTTTTTTTTCGATGGGGGCTGTGAAATATTTAAATTTTTCCAAGGAGGGTCTTTACATCCATAAGTTTGGGAAGCATTGATCTAGGTGATCTCTTTCAGACTATTACAAGACAACCAAGTTTGCAACTTTATTCCTTCATGAAAACAGCTTCCTTCAAACACAATTTGTTTAATGCAGCCTTTTGTCTTTTATCCTGTTGAGTGCTACCACATGTCCACTTTGCATGCAATTCAAAATTCTGAATGTGTACCTACTTTCCCCTCAGAATCTTCAGTTAAAAAAATTGCCACAAGCTGATTCATCTGAATTTGTGATTGTAATCTTCAGAAATAGCATTCGTCCTTAGGTTTTGGACACCATTGTATATATCAGAAGTTAGTAATGATGTAACTTTTTCATGAAGTACTATCATAATTATCCTGCACACATCCCCCTACCTACTCTGAGGGTACATATCAAGAATTTGATGATGATGGTGGTGTATATACCCTACAGCAGTGTTTCTCAAAGTGTGGTATGCATATCCCTGGGGAGTACATGAAAGGTCTTCAGGGAGTACATGGCAATTTTCAGCTGTGCACCATTAACACATGGAATCATTATTAAGGGGAAAAAAATTATTTTAACCGTATATATTTCTCAATAAATTAAATATTATGTATGAATTCTCCTACTCAAATTGTGATAACTGCTTCATTTGAATAGTTCACAAATTTGTGGGTGATCACTCGTGAATCTTCGTTCCGCTTCGTATATGAACGTACATTGCAAGCCTGCAGCCATGCGAAGAGCATACAATAGCAACTGATAAAAAAGTAATTATATGAATCATTAGTAGATGTAATTAAGACAATTAAGCAGATATTAATCACCGTGCTTCATTATTTGATCATATTACAAATTTGTTGTTAGTTAAAATAACGATTAATAGGTTTGTACTACTTTTACAGTGATATAAATGCTTTAATAATGTACGGAAGCTATAATACCTGTAATAAATATAATTTTTTTTAGATTTCAAATTCTTAAGTATGGATCATTGGTTAAAGACTGGATTTATAAAATGCACAAAAAAGAGCGATATAGCATACAAGTAGCTGTAAGCAACAAGAAAATGTTGATATTGTATCTGGATCAAATGCAATCGATAAGGATGTGTTGTCTGACATCACTAAAGAACTGACTAGGAAGAAGATGAAAAAATTTCATAAATATGATGTGAATTACTTGAAATGTGGATTTTCATGGACGAGAAATGAAGAGGAACCATTGTCATTTGTGGTGAAACTTTAAAAAATGAAACCATCTATTTAAATTGCCATTTTGAATTGAAACATAATTATAAACATAAATACAAGGACAAACCTGTAGAATTTTTTTCAAAATAAACTAAAAATTTTAAAGAATCTCAAAAAATGATGTTGATCGTGTCAGGAGATAAAAATATGATGGCTTTAGAAGCTTCATGTTATGGGTTGCTATTAATAGCAAAACGTGGTGCAGCGGAAACAATTGGTGAAACTTTGGTCAAGCCTGCAGCAAAAAGAATAGCAGAAATTATGATTGAGATAATGCAAAAAGGTCTTTTGGTTGGATTTGCTTTTCAAATAGTAGTACTGTTCATCAAAGAATCACTGAAATGGCTGAAAATATAAAACAAACATTCTTATCCAATATACATAACCACATACACAGAACTTTCCTCTCCAATGGCTACAGCGAACACAGCATCAAAAAAATAATCAATTCCTCCCCCATTCCCCGTCCCTCTCGTCAACAAGAATTTAAAAATGCCATCACCACACCCTACATCCGTGGCACTTCGGAAAAAAGAGCCAAGATACTAAAAAAGTATAACCTACACACAGCATATAAGCCCTACCGCAAACTGGCTACCCTTATCCGTTCTACGAAAGATCAGCTCCCTCCTCTCTCTCTCTGCCTGGAGTTTACAAAGTACCCTGTTCCTGTAAGCTTGCGTACTTTGGACAGACAGGCAGATCAGCATCCATCCGCCTGGAGGAACACAAGTCGTACATCGTTAAACACAACTATGGCCATTCAAGCTTGGCTGACCATGTTTTGGACACCACCCACAGAGTATCATGGAAGAAAACCACCATGCTCCACCACAGCAAATTCAAGAAAGAGAGACTTTTCTTAGAAGCAGCAGCAGCTCTCAGAAACCAACCAAATCTTAACAAATACGGTTGCATTAAGCTTCCCAAGATTTGGGAAACAGTTATCACCAGAGGTCCCACCTTACATTCCAGGCCTCCTACTACTGCCCTTAGAGGGCGCTCCACCTAGATAGGACTTTGTCACCCACGTGGTTGGGCTTAGTATTGTAAGTTTTTGTGTGCATGTTACATTAATTGTCTTTGTAATCCCCGTAGATGTCCTAGTGACTAGGACGAAATATAGGAAGCATTAAATTCTATTTTAATTCTTTTTGAGTGTTGTAAAAAATCCATTAAACCTCCAACATAAAGTACAACAGGTGATGCCACTAGTTTCTTCTATTTTCGAAAAGTTCGGGTTTCTTTTTGGACAGAGGGTGTATATGTAAGCAAATATGATTTATTTTTAATAGAACAAAATTTATAAAGATACTATACATTTTTACTTAATTTAAATAATTTATCATCAATGAGAGAAGTGAAATTCCTTATGGTTGCTTATAAAATTTCAGCAAAATTTGGCTCTATAGTTGTTAATTTCAATCTCAGATGTGGTTCCTCTTCTTTGTTTTAATATGAACTTGGAAATGGAAAAATGAACCACAGAACTTTATCAGTTAATTCAGGAAATTCATTCTGTATTTGTAGCCAAAACAATGATAACGTATACGTATTCTCATTTTTTTTATGTATTTATTTTTTAGAAACCACCAGAAGCTAGTTCTAAAAGCTGTTGTTCTTCTATTGGCGACAGATCCTTTGGCATAGATTTAGATATTCATAGGGTATCTTATCCATTCAATATTAATGTCCAATTCAGTGAAATACGTTTTTAGATTCATTTGTAAATGCTGCATGATAATAATTTTCACATCATCATCATCAATTTGTTCATTTAAACTTGTAAGCAATTCATGAAGAGATGAAAACTTGTCAAATTCTCCATCACCAACCCACTTTTGCCATAACTTCATCTTTGTAATGTAGCATTCACTTTATCTTGGACATGAAATATAGAAATTTCCTTGTCTTCTGAAGACAAATTAAGATTATTTAATACAGTAAATAGTAAATTATATCTGCCAAGTATGTTAATTCAGTTAGCCATTTCAAATTATGTAAATGCTTTTTTTTTTTTTCAATTCAAAATTTTCATCAAGAAAAACTTGTAGTTCATTCTGAAGCTCAAATAAACGAGTAAGGACTTTTCCATGAGAAAGCCAATGAACATAGGAATGGAAAGAAGTTGTGTATGATTACTTCCCATTTTTTTTGCAAAGTTGAAAGAAAAGTCTGGCATTTAAAGGATGGCCTTTATTATAATTTATGATATTTACAGCTTCATCCAGAACTTTTCTTAGGTCTGTAAACATCATGTGTAGCCAAAGCCAACCTGTGTATGCAGCAGTGTGACGACTTTGCATCTGGTGCAACAGCCTGAATCCTTGAAACAAGCTCTTTTTAGATCTATGGATTTCGCTCCATATGTGTTTATTCCAACACACCTTTTCCAATCAAGCTTGTTTTCATGCATAAATGTATTTATATTATTGAATATTTCTTCTCCTGTTGTATGTTCTGGCAAGCCTTGGCAAAGTAAAAGGTCGTCGTTTTTAATTTTTTTCATACCTAACGAACACTAGAAGATTTGGAAAATTTGTAATGTCGGTGGATTCATCAACTGCAATGCATAATGAGGTCGGTTCCACTGGAACAAAGATTGTGGGCTCTCTTGGTAAGGGTTTTAATGATGCCATATTGTTGTGAGGGGTGGTGGTGGGAGAGTTTGTGAATGTATCTGCCTGCGTGTGTGGGTTTTCTGTATACAGTGAAGGCAAGTGTATCATTAAGCAGGTGTGTGACTAAGGTGTCTAGGAAGGGTAAACAATTGTTCTTTTCTTTTCCATAGTAAACTGGATTCTTGGATGTAGGCTATTGAGATGACCGAGGAACGAGTCTAACGTGTCTGGGCCATGAGGCCAAATAGAGAACATATCATCTACATATCTTAGCCAGATAGAAGGTTTGAGTGGGGCTGAGTCTATGGCTCGTTTTTCGAAATCTTCCATATAGAAATTGGCAAGGGGGGTGAGAGGAGGGAGCCCATGGCGGTTCCCTCTATCTGCTTGTAGATTTTGTTATTCCAAGCGAAATACCCAGAGTTGATGGCGAGGGAAAAGAGATCTAAGATGTCAGAGGGAAAAACGTTTTCTAAGAGAGATAAAGTGTCAGTTAAGGGAATATTGGTAAACAAGGAGGAGATATCAAAGCTTACTAATATGTCTGTATTATTCAAGGTTAAATTTTCTGTGAGGGCTTTAAAGTGGGTCGAGTTTTTTATATAGGAAGCTGAATTTCCGGTGAGGGGGGGACAGAGAGTTGGCCAGCTGTTTAGACAGTCTGTAACAAGGTGCATTGGTGGCATCTACTATTGGCCTGAGTGGGGAATTAGGTTTGTGGATTTTTGGTAAACCGTATATTCGGGGGGGACAGGAGCGGAAAGGTTTAAGTTTTTTCGTGACGTCGGGGGGCCAGGAGGTTACTTTTTTAAGTAAGATTTTTAATTTCTTAACTTGCGTTTTTGTGGGGTCGTGTTCTAGCGGGATGTAGGTAGCGTGATCGCGAAGGATAATGTTCATTTTACGATTGTATTCAATTTACGATTTTACGATTTATCACATGTTGTACCTTTTTGTTGTCGAAAGTGACAACCTTCATTAGTGTTGTGTCAACTGCTTATGACATTTGTTTCATTAGAAGCCGAGTTATAGTGCCAAGAGTGACAGTTGTTTTGACGAACGGTTGGAGAATGAGTTTCAAACAGAGAGCTGCAATTGACTTGTGTTAAACTTGGTAAAAGTTTTACCAAAACGCATCAAATGTTTCAAAAAGCATACAGCGATGAGTGCTTATACCATACTCAAGTTTACGAGTGGTTTAAGCGATTTCAAAGTGGTTGTGAGACGCTTGAGGACGACGAACTGGGCCATCCAAAAACTGGACTGAGCGAAGTTAACTTCCAAAAAAGTGCGTGATTTCATCAAAGAAAACTCGAAAGCGTCCATGAGATTGATTGAAGGTGAATTGGGGATTCCTAAATCAACTGTGCACAACATTTTGATCGAGAGTTTTATCTCGAAATTTTGAAGCAATTGATAGCGAGAATTCGTCGTGTATGGCATGAATATCGTGAATATCATGAAACTTGCCCTATTCACCTGGTTTAGCATCCTCTGACTTCTTTCTCTTCCCCCGACTTCATTTGCCGATGAAAGGAAAGCAATATGACACCATTGAAAACATTCAAGCGTCAGTAATCACAACCCCAAAGAGTAAGTATCCCAAAAACCGATATAAAAAACTCATTTAATGAATTAAATGACCATGCCAAATGCTGTATCGAAGCGGAGAGAGAGTATATTGATTCAAATAAATGATTTGATAATTATAATTGGCCTGTGTTTTATTTTCCGTCAAAAGTTCGGTTTCTTTTTGGACAGGGGTTGTACATTTAAATTCAAATAAAATAAACATTTACAATGAAATATACTTTTTTATATATATTTATTATTATTATTATTTTGATAAGGGTACTTGGTAATAATGAAAATTTAAGAAGGGGTACACATATAATCGAGTGGTTAGCGTGTCCGCTCTCCAGCCAAGAGGCTGCGGGTTCGAATCCCGCCATGGGCATGGATGTTTGTGGTTTTCCTACAAACTTTGTGTGGAATAAGAATCTGCATCTCTACCACTTATTCTAGCAGAAGACATCATTGCTAAAACCTTGTGAGTTACGGCAGTGACCATACGCCATCTACGGACGTCAAATGTGAAAATTTTAATCTAAAACATATATCTGAAGTTTGAGAAACACTGTCCTACAGAATATCTTATTGATCTACATAGTTAAGTTTGCATTATTATCAGCCTCTTGTCAATAGTTTTCTTTCAAATTAACTTCATAAGATTTGATTACACATATCCAGACTTTTTCTGTGGGTTCTATTGAAAATTATTATTATTATTATTATTTCAGGCTACTCCAGGGAGTCCTTAGACTCATCGAGGGAGGCTCTAAACATCATGTCCACACAACTATTCGACATTCTCACAGTATCTATCATACCTTGAACTCGCTCACTGTCATAGCACCCACAACAGACTCTGGTAGCTTATTCCACTCACTCAGCTCTAACACCCCTGCTAACCACACTCTTGCCCAGCTTCCATAGGTGTCCTCTGGTTCTCCCACCACCAGTCCTGATCTCAAAAATATCCTCTGAATTAATCCTATAGAATCCTTTTAGCAATTTGAATGTCTCAATCATATCTCCCCTTTTCTGCCTATCAACTAGTTTCTGCAACCCACAAATCTTCAACCTGTTCTCATATGGTTCATTCCATAGACCTGCTATCATCTTAGTCACTCGTCTCTGGATCCTCTCCACCTCCTCCCCATCAAGAATGAACCGAGGTGACCAAATCTGGGCACAGTAGTCGAGATGAGGTCTTATCAGGGCTCGGTACAGAGGTACAATAACTTGCTTGTCTCTGCTCATCAAGGTATTTTTCAACAACCAAGTGAGTTGATGAGCTGATTTAGCTACTTTTGCAATGTGCCCCCTAAACTTCATCTCCCTATCCACCAACACTCCCAAGTCCCTGGCCTCATCAATCTCTTGGAGTACAGTTCCACCAATGTGGTATACTGCTGCTAATCTTTTCACCCCAAAATGCATAACCTTACATTTTGTCACATTAAATTGACATCCATTCTCCTTAGCCCAGAACTCCAATCTATCCAAGTCATCCTGCAAGACTTTGACATCTTCTGCATTCACTATCGCCCTACCCAACTTTGCATCATCAGCGAACAGATGAACTGTTCCACTTAGATCCTTCATTATATCGTTAATGAACAGATTAAACAGCAGTGGTCCAAGAACAGAACCCTGAGGATCACCACTAGTCACAGGCCGTCTTTTGGACTCTACTCCTGAATACACTACTCTTTGATATCTCTCCATCAACCACCCACCTATCCATCTCACCAGCCCTATATCCATTCCCATATGTTGTAGTTTACGGATTAGAATTCCATGTGGTATCCTGTCAAACGCTTTTGCCAGGTCCAGCAGTATCACTGTAAACCCATTTCCCTTATCCAGTTCTACTGTCACCTTTTTATAAAACTTGAGCAAGTTACTGAGGCATGATCTACCCTTCACAAAGCCATGCTTTCCCCTGTATAGTATCTCATTTTCATCAATCCATTCCTGTATTTTTCCCTTGACTACTTTCTCCAAGACCTTGACAACGACTCCTGATTTGCTGATCGGTCGGTAATTTGCCACCATAGTCTTGGATCCTCCTTTATGCAGTGAAACTATTTTCCCCTCTTTCCACGCCTTTGGGACTAAACCAGATCCGAGACTCAGATTAAACAACATGGTCAAGGGCACTGATAATTCCTTAGCTGCTTCACACAAGACCCGTGCCGGTATACCATCCAATCCCACAGATGTATTCACATTAAGGTTCTGTAATAGACTATTCACCTCCACTTCATTCATCACAATCCCTGTATAAACTAATGGTTCCTTCATTTTTTCAATGTCACCACCTGGATGATATACTTTTGCAAAGTGCGCGCTCAGTAACTCCACTATATCGACTGGTTCATTGACCTTACCATCGTCATTCCTTAAAATCATTTTGCCATGTACAGTTTTTTTCTTGCTTGCAACATACAGAAAGAACTGTTTGGGATTCTCTTTTGCAATTGCAATTGAAGTGTCGATGTTTCTTTTCTATAGTTTGTCTTGTTATTTTGATGCTAAATTTATTACATTGTTGTTCTTTAATTAAAGAGTCGTACTTAATTTATTTAGGAGTATGAAATCTTCATAAAGTACTGAGCTGAATGTCTCTGATTTTGATTTTAGGTTTAGAACCATTTCCTTCATAATGTGATTCATATAGATGATTAATAAGATTAAATATAGTGTGTACCCTTGTCTTACCTCATTTTAGATCAAACTATTCTGATACCGTGAGCTCTAAGTATTAACCTGTAAACTTATATATATTTGTAGGTTATATGTTGCTTGGTGTGTTGTCCCATTGCACCATTTAATTGTAATGTTTGGAGTACATATTCCTTCTCCAGATTTTTTTTTTTTTAATAAATTACAGGTCCTTGTTATGTTTCCATGATTTCTTGACTGTAACCAATCCCCATAAAGAGATGCAGCAGTTATATTTGATTATTTTCTCACAAGTTAAGCATCACCAAAACTGATCCATTGAGTTGCCTTGTGTCCCACAGAAAAGCACTTTTACAAGTACTTTTCTCACTTTATTGAAAAATTTCTCAAGAACCACAGCCCATCCACGGGATCTCCATCTTGCTAATGGTTTAACTCCAGATGGAATGACAATATTAGTATGGGACTGACAAGTAATAAGCAGCATAAATTAAAAAAAAAAAAAAAAAAGGAATATTATTGGAAATTTGACTTCTTGTTTGGAATCATTCATAATACTAAAATACTGCGTTTCAAGCAACATGACAGAATTTCATATTAAATATGATTCAAGTTCATAAATGTCAATGTTCTCCCTCACTTACTTAAAGGAGAACTTTTAGCTTCCCTAAAATGAATAAAACAAGTATTCCAATATGCAGTCATGTTTATTTATAAACTATGAATATCGGAAACATTGAAGAATTTAAAAACAAGATGCCTAGTGTTGTCTGTTCTTCCAGCATTCTAATTAGTCTGGATGTTGTCTTCCATTTCACAAATATTTGTTACATCCTTGACAATGTAGATAAAAGATTTTTCTCCAGACATTAAATTATTTCATTTGTCAAAAAACTGTACATGCAGATTAAAAGAACAGCAATGGATCCTCTGATCCTAAGAACTTTTATTCTTGTTCTTTCATATAGGACATTTTTGCAACTTGGAACTGTTCACCATAATTAGAAATCTTTATCCAAATGGTTATTACATCAAACCCAGGCACCTTACCATACAGTGAACTAGATTCTTTGGAATCTGGTTTGCTCAAGAGATGAAAACCAACATTAGTTTCCCTTTTTATATCTGCTCATCTTATGACAACCAAATAGCAATCTTCTCTTTTTACAACACAGAAAACAAAACCAACGCAAATAGATAAAGTAATTTGATCAGCATCATCTCAGAGTTTAGGTATAATTTCTGCACTTTTACAACAGATACTTTAATTTAACTACATTTTAATCAGCATTTTCTTTTTCAGCTTTTTATTTTTAATTTATGGAGAAAGTGAGAACAAAGGTCATAGTTTATTATCTTCTCAAGAAGATGTCTATGATCTCCATCCTGTATGATTTATTAATCAGGAAAAAAAGTCTCCATGCTCCTATGTTCATTAAATCTGCAAATCACTTTCCATCTGATTTGCAAGACTACGTTCATCTCAAGACCAGCTTGATCCACAGTTCCATGCAAGTGTATGTATTTGGATTCCTGGTTCTTGTGGACTGTCTTATTATGGACAAAGAGCTCAGAAATTCTGTAATATATGGAGTGAGACAAATTAAGTCTTGGTTATTATGTGTGGTACAAATATTTCATCTTACATATCATAAGACATCATGGCAAGTAAGTCTTATTTCTCACACTGGTGCTTTATGATGCATAAGATGAAATATTTTTACAATAAATAATTTTTACCGTTGATACTCATCTGACTATAATTATAGAAACTCTACAGATCTCATTATGCAAGAAAGTTGTACAGTCTTCCAGACACAGGATCCATTGGAGAAAAACTATAAAGTTTTATATAAAAGATTATGAAGAATGCTGTGAAGCAGTGCCACATCAGTTGAGCTGAAATAAAAATTGCCTATTCATAGAAATTCAATGAAACATAAATATGATACCAGTTAAAAATGATTTTTACTAACATGAAAAAGTTGAGCTTTTTTAGATTTAAGCAGAAGTATTTAACTAAGACAGTGACATACTTCTCATGGGTCTTTAAACGTTTTTTTGTATAATTCTCAAAATTATAGCCTGTGTGAGTAAATAATGTGCCCATCTAAAAAGCTAATAGGTCTGATTCCCACTGACAAAGTTGTTTTGTGAATGCCTTTATGTGATAGATATTTCCAATCATCTTGTGTGAGGCTTCCACCTCACTTACTGGAGACTGGAAGTGGCATGAAAGAGTGTAATGTTTGGCTTTTTTTAACACATTACCACTTTTTCTGAGTATGATTCATTTACACACACCCAAAAAAGAGATTCTCTATTCATTTAAGCTCTTCCTTCCCATCACATTCCTGATGCATTGTTTCATAGCATGGTAATGTTCTTCATAACAATCAAAAACTGTGGCACATTAACACTGTGGATAACCAAGAGTTGGATATTTGGAAATCCTGGAATAATTAGAATGATGGTCTCATAATGGATGATAAAATCATTTGCCACTTAACAATGTCACCATCAATATGGATAAAATACATCACTCCTCTACACTTCATATCCATCATATATTTCAATGTAACATCAATGGTATTACAATTTTAATATGTACTTGGCATCCATGGTAACCTGGACGTATATATATATATGTCCTGGCCAGTTAGGTGGTTAAAGGCATTAATACATTCAATGATATCCCAATCACTTTGGGATTCAAAAGTATAACTTATAGGTTGAAAAGCTGAGGTATTATCCACTTGGCTAACTAGGATGCTACTTTAAAGTAAACAGTTCATTCTTAGTTATATTATTCTTACATTTAGGTGTATTGTTTATGAGTTACCAGCTATTAGTATGATTTCAAATGGTTTCAAGTTGTTAGTACTTGTTAGTCATCTGCCAGATTAGTAACAAATTAGATTACAGTATTGTGATTTCTGTTGAGGTTTATTTTGTTTTTATTTTCTTTACAGGTGATCGAATCCATCTGGCTGCTAAAAAGGATTATGAATTATCAGTGAAAGCTCTTGGTGCTTGTATTTGGTACAAATACTCTTTGTTTTATCTTTTTTTTTTTTTTTTTTTTTAAAGTTATCTACATTTTAATTTTATTCACTTCTTAAATAATATATTAATGAAGATGTTTCTATTTTTTATTGTGCATCACCAATGTGCTCATTAACCATAGCTGATATTTTAAATTCTGCCACATCTGCTTGAGTTCAAATACCAAGGCTTCATTCAGTCAATAAGTGAAATTTACTTTTGTGTGTGTGTGTGCGCATGTGTTTTAAGTTTTATTCCTGTGAAATTTACTGTTAATAGTAATTCCAATCTCTGTAATTTCCTTGGTATAATGTTAAGCATTAAATAGTTAGTTTTAGAAACAAATTATAAAATATTCCCCAAAAATCCAACAAAACATTAGAATTCAGGGCTGTAAAAAGAACTTTCAAACTGATTTTACTGATTTTACAGTTGGGTCTAATTCTAATATCAGTATTATGCACCACTGTCACTTACAGGAATGAAAATCTTATATTTATTCATCACTGAATCACATTTAGCATTCTCTGCAATAACATCTCACCTCAATTTTTCTCATATTTTCCATGATGCCTCTGCCATTCTCCAACTGTGATAACTTCACCATACAATCTGGCTACTTATCTCTATAAGTTAGTTATATTCAGTCTAATTACACTAACAACATCCGCAATACAGACTGGCTTCTCTTCTCCATCTTCACAAACCAGACTGTTTGCTGTTAGTAGTGATTTAACACAAATTGTTTACCAATCCACCAGAATTTCAAATAATCCTCATCACTTTGCCAACACCGTGGAGCTTTTCTTAACAAGCTCTCCCTCCATCTATACCATAGATGTTTACTCTTCTCCTGGCAAGTCTGATGATAATCTTATCCATATCTCCTTTTCCACAAATCGTCCTTCCGGGCTGTTCCAAGCCTCATGTCCTGTTGGTATCATTATAGTGTAGGTGATAGTATCTAAGGAGAGGAAGAGAATGGAAAGAGGCATGGATGACCTTCAGATCTTCTATGCTTCATTTCCATGCACTTCCTCTCTTCTGATCCTACCACCCTGTGATGTACCATATTTTTCGATAGATAACACGTGTTATCTATACAAATTCATTAAAAATGAACATGCTGCATATACATTTGAAGGCTATGAGAGGTAAATCAAATGTAATAACAAAACTAAGGTAGAAGTATTACTTAATATTTATTGAACATTACACTATTCAAATCCAAAACATTCATCAGACTCAATATTAAAAGAATCGATTGCGTTAAAAATTTCGTTTGGTATTTCTTCAGCTTCATAATCATTGTCACCTGACACCACTGCATTCTCTTGTGCTTTAATGAAACCATTTCTAACAGTTTTCACTTACAGCAGCCCAACTTTCTACAATCCACGTAACTATATCTTTATATGACGTTCTTTTCATCTGCCCTGTTTTGTTATATTCATGGATGCCATTCATCATCCAGTTTTCCCACTTAGCCCGCAAATTGTCTTTGAATAGTTTATTTACTGCAAGATCAAGGGGTTGGAGTTTTTTTTGTTAAACCACCTGGAATGACGGCCAATTTGGAATACTTACAATTGTTTTTAACTTCTGCTGTCGTGTGTGCCCTACACGAATCCAACAATAACAAAGAATTTGGGTTGAAAAATGCCATTTTTCACTTTTGCCACACATCCTCCAACCAAAATTTCATAACCTCGGAATTTATTCAACCTTTATAATTAGCAGTAACAATAATACCTTTGGAATCGCAACCTTTCGGAACAGTCTTTCTTTTGAAAATCACCATTGGTGGCTGTTTGGAATCATCTGCAGTTACGCAAAGAATCGCAGAAAAGTTAGACCTTTCGTGCCCTGTTGTAGCAACTGAAACCTCTTTTGCTCCCTTCAGATTCCCTTTTTCCTTTGCTGCTACTATCATTTCAAGCTGTGTAGGATTTCCTCCAAGAAGTACTTCTGTCTTCCATGGGTAATTCAGATCTAATATAAACAAATAATGATTTACTTTATAAAATATTTTAAAACAGGATGTACGGAATAATCGACGACTGCTACTAGCAATGCACGTGCTTTTAAAGAATTCCTCTGTCTGTACTTCCTAACGTTACCGCTAGTTGGCGTATGCACGTTATCTATACATCAAAAACATCAAAAGGAGTGATAAAAATGTTGGGGGTGCACGTTATCTATCGAAAAATACGATAATATCAGAAATTATTCTTGTTGGGATGAGTGCTTTTATTTCCCACTTCACGCAAATCCACAAATTCACCATGTGATCACTGGCTCAAATCAAAATCTTCACGTAGCTTACCCAGAGCTTGTAACAACTGTGGAAAAAAAAAATAGTCGAGCCTTCTAGTCCCTTGCCAATGCTGGGGGACCTCTGTTCTTTCTCCTGTGATTTTTTATTTTCTAGGATTCTATCTCCTGGCAAAATTTCTCCTGTGAAATTTTCTTTTCATCCAGTTCCTCTCAGATCCAGACAGCTAATGGATTTTCATGGAACATATACCATGCCAAAGTGACAACCCAGTGTTACGTTGTTGTTTTTTCTATTATTTTTTTCTACTATTATTTCTCTTGTGCTTACTAAGAATATCTCTAAACTAATTCTCCGGGGCCCATTCCCCTTTTCAGAATTTGACGATATTTGTTTGTTTTGGCTGCGCCAGTCAGAGCCTAAGGACAGAAATTTCTTGTCCTAAGAAAGTTTCCTAGAATTTAAGTGTTACCTAACCTTGTTAAAGGAATTAAGTAGCTTTAGACATCTATAGAAACTGTGGCCCTGAGGAAAAATAACATCAGCAGGATGGAAGTAGCAAAGATGAGAATGCTTAGGTGGATGTGCGGTGTGACCAGAAAGGATCGTCTGAGAAATGACTATGTGAGGGGAACAGTGAAAGTTACGAACTTAGGAGCAAAGATACAGGAGGCAAGGTTGAGATGGTTTGGTCATGTGATGAGGAGGGAGTATAATATGTGGGAAGAATGGTCATGCAGATGGATGTGCAAGGAAGGAGGAAACATGGGCGGCCAAAAAAGAGATGAAGAGAGCTGGTAGAAGAGGACTTGAGGATGAAGAACTTCGATGTGGTGACAGCCCAAGATAGGAGGATGTGGAGGAGCTCATCATCAACAGTGACCCCACTTAAGTGGGAGAAGCTGCAGAAGATATCTCAGCATACAGGCATGGCCAAATTACTCTAAACTCCCCTTATATTCCCTTTATGCATAGGTGCATAATTTTATGAGTGGTAAAATCAGTCTGATGCTCAGATAAAACTCATATAAGATAATAAAGCAAATAAGAAATATTCAAACTGACAAGTATATTATTCACATTCCATGGGTGAATTAGGTTCACACATAGCACAAAATATAAGATCAATTTCTAAACTAGACTTTCTGTCATTTTGACCCCTTTACATTAAATTAAGAACCACAATCTTAAGTTCACAGACTACCAGTCCAACACAGTCACTAAATCACTGATCACAAAGTTACTTTAAAGTTCTTTTACTTTCTAGTCAGAATCTTGTTCCTTCTTTCCTCTAAAGTTAATTATTACATAGGTAAAAAAAAAGTTTCAGTACTTTACCACCTTGATGTGAAGATGTCGTGGTTCTTTCGTCCGTCCTTTGTTGAAGGGATATCTTTCTGCTATGGTAATTGCCGTCACGTGTTCGTTACGAAATGGCCACTTTTCTTTGCTGGCCACTCGCTCATCTCATGGTTTGCTGTCGTTAGCTCAACTGCCATCAAAGGGGAATCCTTTGCTATCTCATATCGGTAAAACCTTTACCGATGGCCCAAATTGGAAAACTGCTGTCATCTCACGTGTAGCCTTGTCCGACTTGCATTAGTCAGCAACGGGGAAAAGGTTGCAGCTCGCCGTCATCAAGCTTCCTTCCGGTCATCAGCATCGCTGATCCGCACGAGAAAAACAGGAACAGAAAAAATGGGGGGGGGGGGTTCAAACATGTGTTAACTCGTATTTATCCTCTGTCACAGCACCCTCTTTCCGCATTCAAATCTTTTTCACGGCGCCTTCCTATTCGCTCTTACAAAGTGCCGTCATACCTCTCTCCTCGATGAGCGCACTATTCATAGAATGCGAGTTTCATTCGCTTTCTACGAACACCTTCCCTCGGGGTTTATGTCATCGATGGTGGTCAGCAAGCAAACTTTGGACTCTTGTTAGCACTTAGATACACGTTTTTGTATAGAGCATAATTAAACATTAACGTTTTAAACAATATATTTATGTTTAGACATACAATCTTTCTTCTATTTTTACTTCTTACTAAGGTAAAAATGTGACATGTTCTCTCATATTATATGCTTACTTTGCTAATACTACAAGTATTTTATTTAACAAGAAACCTTGAAGGAATGATTCTTTTGTTGAAAGAGTCCTCATTCAAGATCCAATATCAACTAATTTAAGCATATCTGCCTTTTTTGCCATCTCCCACTGACCAAGGTTATACTTCTATGTTCATTCTTCCTTTACCTCCTCCTCCTCATCATAATCAATTTCCTGATATATAACCTCAATGGGTGTTCAGGATGCTATAACTATTGATAATTTTGAGGAATATTGTTGACAGGAGATTAATAACAATGTAAACATGTAGTGCTGTTATAGCATCCTGAATACCCTTTGAGGGTGTATATATATATATTGACATTGAATCATTTAATCCATCTAGAAACATTTTTAAGAGATGCATTATGGAAACATGATGAGAAAAACACTCTGTAGCCACGACACAGTAAGGCTCCTGATCCTGATGGTATTCAGTTGTGCTAAAAGCTTATTCTCTAGAAATACTCATCCAGCATTTATCCAGTAGCATGGCTGTCCCAGCAAAAAAAAAAAAAAAAAGGAGTCAAATATCAAGTATTGCTTTGACCTCAGTACTCTCTGGAATAGGGGTCAGCAACGTTTTCAGACTCACGGGCCACATTCAACTTTTATTTTTAATAATCAGGCTGCAAGCGTTTAATTAAGAGAAAATAGTGAACGAAAATAAATACCTTTTAACCACGCTACTGGCCAGGACGTATATATACGTCTAAGTAACCATTTAATACAGTTTAATATGCGAAATGCATATTAAAATTGTAATACCATTCATATTACATTGAAATATATGATGAATACGAAGCATATGAGGATGCGTATTTTAAGTTTGAGATTACTGGATAAAGTACTATTCTTGTAATGACGTCGGATATTATATTCTTTTATATAGATAGCAACAGTTTTATGACAAATAAGACAAAGGGGATTATCCTCATATTCAATGAAGAAGTACTTGCTGTTCCATTCATCATTAAACCTTCTTCCTTCATCTGCAATTTTATGTTTTCTTGAACCCATTTTTGAAATTATTTTTAATAAATATATATCCTCTGAAAATAATAGTTGATGTTATTGAATTACAGGAATACCTCGATTATCGCAGTTTCGCTTATCTCGAGTCTCGATTTATTGCGGTTTATAATTTGATACCAAAATTCCAATTATTGCGCTCCAAATTTGAATTATCATGGCCGCGAGATGTAGCCCACTACATATGCAACCAGTTCGAGTCGCCACCTCCAGGTATCGCTCTCTTGTAGTGCTTCTTTTTTATCCGACGGTGCCTGCTCACCAGTAACTGTCTGCCTTTGTCTGAAGTACATGTGGATATTTGTTTCTCTTCTTATTTACCCCTACAATGAATGCTAAAAAGGAATCAGGTCTGCAGCTATCAAGAAGAAACGTAGAGTGATCAGCTTAAAAGATAAGTTGCATATGATAAGTATGAAGCAGGCATAACAAAAGCCAAAATTGCAAGAGAGTACGGTGTAAATGAATCAACTGTTCGCCATATTTTAGACCATGCTGCAAACTATAAGCAACTAGGACAAAGTGCATCGACCTCGTCTGGATCCCAAATTACGAGAAACAGAAGCCATCTTATGATTGAAATAGAAAGCTATTGTCAGTGTGGATAGAAGATTGTAACCAAAAGAGAATTCCTCTTCGTCGAATGACTATAAAAACAAAAGCATTGAATTTGTTTGAAACTTTAAAAAGAAAACAGTTAGAAAGCGAAAATGATTCGGCATCAGTATTGGAAGAAACTTTCTCTGCAAGTTCACAGGGTGGTTTGATCGGTTCAAAAAGCGATCGAGCATTTAGTGTTCGTATACAAGGTGAAATTGCAAGTGCCGAAAAAGCAGCAGTTAGTTTTCCTGGTGAATTTCAATAGATCATTGAAGAAAGATAATCAGATATTTAATGCTGATGAAACAGGCTTATTATGGAAAAAAATGCCCACTAAAACATTTTTAGCAAAAAAATGAAAAATCACAGCCTGGCTACAAGGTTTCGAAGGACCATGTAACACTTTTACTTTTTGGCAGTGCTTCTGGAGATTACAAGATGAAGCCTCTCTTTATTTATCATTCACATAATCCTCGCTCGCTTAGAAGTTTAGATAAAAATTTTCTCCCTGTTCATTGGAGATTCAATAGAAAAGCTTGGATGACAAAAACTATTTTTGAGGATTGGTTTAAAAACTGTTTTTGTCCTGAAGCTGAAAGGTACTGCAAGTCATTAAATCTTGATTATAAAATCTTGTTGATATTGGATAATGCACTTAGTCATCCAACAGCACTGAATGATATGTGCGAAAATGTAAAAGTTATTTATTTACCACCTAATACCACTTCCGTCATCCAGCCAATGGATCAAGGTGTAATCACATCCTTTAAGGCATATTACCTATGAAGAACTTTTTCACAAGCAATAGAAAAGACTACAGGAGATGAAGCTATGACTTTGACAGAATTCTGGAAGGCATTCAATATCAAAAATTGCATGGAGTGAAGTAACATCTAACAACCTGAGAGCAGCGTGGCAAAAGATTATTCCTCATTGTGCAAATGATTTTAAAGGATTTGAAAATGAAGTAATCCATGTTATCAATGACATAACTAAGCTTGACTTCAATCTTGGACTAAAAAAAAATTGAAAAAGGTGATGTTCAGGACCTGCTTCAGTCACATGATAAGGAGCTGAATGATGAAGACCTAATTAACCTCAAGAGAGAACGTGCTTATGATGCTCAAATCAGTGATAATGATGAACAAATTGATCAGTGAAAGTTCATCAAGAAATTGAAAATTCCATCCATTGCTACCGAGTTTGATACGAAGAAAAAAGAAAGAAAAAATTCCACCAGACAACCTACACCCAATTTTTATCCAAGAAAGAATAATTGTGTGTACTGTATGTACTCCTTATATATAAATAAAGATTAAAGAATAATCTTGTTTTTCTAAATGAACCTTCATTTTTTACTTAACACGTTTAACACATTTCTTTTTTACTTCATATATAAAATTTAATTAATAGATTTGAAAAATCCTTGGCAATGATCGCCCATTTTACACGCATTATTTATCCCGATTATTGCGGTATTTTTCGTGGCAACAATAACCACGATAATACACTTTTTCAGTCTCGTTCCCTGGTATTAAAATATGGACCAGGGAACGAGACTGAAAAAGTGTGCCAAAATCTCGGTTTTCATCGGATGAAGTCGCCTGGTTATCTCCATACATGATGACTCACACGGTTGACTCGCGCCAATTTGCATAGCGGTATCACGAGGTATGGATATAAAATTATTTTTCATTTATTATTCATATTATAAAATGTATTATTTAAATAATTCAGCATACGTGCCACGTAAGTATGGTTAATCTTTTATGGGCCCAAAAATGCACTTTTGGGCTGCATTCGGGCTGCCGGTTGCCGACCCCTGCTCTGGAATAATGGAAAAAGACATCAACAGTGAACTGTTTACTTGGAAACTCGCCAACTACTTAGTTGTTGGTGAGTCTTTAAGTAAGCAGTTCGTTCGCTGTTTCCAAGTAACCCAATATGGATTCTGCCATTCACATTCCACAGCAGATCTCAGCCAACCTTGCCTACCTTTGGGTGCAGGCCATGGAAATGTTTGGAGAAACTTAAGTGATTACTCTTGATCTTCCCAAGGTATTTGATCAAGTCTGGCATTGTGGCTTTCTTACCAGACTGCCATCTTATGGTATCCTCTCTATGAATGGATGATAGCATCTACAGTTATACATTGAGGATCATAGTGGATGGTTTCCTTTCATCAGATTTTCAATAATTGCTAGTGTTTCCTAGGACTGTGCTTTCACCTACTCTTTCTCACTCTCTAACCTCCAATCTAATTCATAGCTTTGCTGACGATAGTACTCTCCTTCTCTTTCTCATTTTCTTTACTTTGTAATGCTCAGGTAATTAGTGCTTCAAAATCTTTAATCAGTACCTTAAACACTGATTTCCTTGCCATTCTCAGCTGGGGTTTGAATAACTTGGTGAACTTAATGCCATCAAAACACAATCCTGTCTTATTTCCAGGAAGAAAGACCGTACCTCACTGTCTCTCACTCTCCACAATATTCTGTTTACAAATCAGGACCAGTTTTCTCTTCTTGGGTCATTTAACCTATCCTGACATAAGCATATTGCCTCTCTAGCCTCCAAAAAGCTTGGTAATCTTTTTCATTTCCAAACAGTACTTCTCTCCTCTTCAACTCATGACACCACAAAGTTCAAATCTACTCAACCTTATAGTACTGTTCTAACATTTTGGGTGATGCACCTAAGAACTACTTCAGAATGCTTGATTGCATTCAGAAGTTTGCAGTTTGCTTAATTGGTGACTCTCCCTCACTGACTCTCTCGAGTCACTTTATCATAGTCATGCTCTTACTGCATTGTCTTTTTTATAGGTATTTCCATGGGCACTATTCCACTCTAAATTGGCCACTACCATTGCTCCACCTTCCTCTACTTATTATGACCACAAACAGCTACTGGTCAACACCCTTATAAAATTCATCTACAAACTCATCAAACAACCATCTTCTCATCCTCTGTTTTCATTCCTTATAACCTCACCTCTGCTCTTTTTTCCATTGTATCCACAATGGTTATAATCCTCTCATCTTCAAGAAACACATCAACAAATTAATTTCTTCTTAATAGCCACTTGCCCACACATGGCACTGTCATGCCATAGATATTGGGACCTTTAGTGTGTGAGGCTGATATAAAATAATAATAAGCGAATTATATATATATATATATATTTTTTTTTTTTATTTATTTATTTTATTTTTTTTTTGAGAGTAACTATTTCATGTTTTATATATTGGCTGCATGTTTTTTCAAAATTTTGCTTTTTTGTATAACTATTAAGGTATCTGAAGGATTGTTGTATTGAAGAAGAGCTGCTTACAATGAGAAATTTTGAAATATATACTCCCATTGATGAAGAAAACTCAAAATCGATTTCTGAATCTTCATTGGGTATCTTGCATAGACAACATGTAGTAAGTAGAAAAATTGTAGTTAAAGATGCATTAAAACCAACTGCAGATATTTGTATTCATGTGTTAAAAGTTAATTTAAATAAAAATTATCTTAAATAGATGCTAAGAAATATATTTCAATAATATCAATCCTACAGGTACTTGATGGGGTAACTCTGCGAAATCTTGAAGTCTTAGAGAACAGTATAAGTGGCAGTTCTGAAGGAACTCTCCTTGAAACTATGGATTACTGTTGCACACAATTTGGTATGTAATTGCAATTAAAATTATTTTCAATAAGAAAAATAGCAATAGTAGTCCTGGAGGATCATTCATTTATGTTAGTGATTTCAAATCTCTTCACAATCAGACTTCTAAATATCTCTCTTTTTAGAATTGTTGTTTTTAATGTTCTTGCTAAGAAGCAATGGGTAAATAATAGCTTTTTTTTTTCTTTTTTTTTATGTTAGTTGCTCTCAAATGACAGATCCCTTACTTCTGTTCTGACACCTTCTGCATTTCCAATTTCCCATTTTGAAATCCTTCCCTGTCACTCTTACCATATCCAATGTTTACCATTGAATAACTTATGTTATACAGTTGACCCTCACCATAGCAGGCACTAGAATAAATTATTATAATGCATCATTTGCTATTGTAAGTTTCCTTTTGAGGAGCAGTTTTCATGTGGGACTTTAGTCCGGACTTTTTGATAGTTTGCTATAGCCAGTGAATTTGTTAGAATTATGTTGGCTATAAGTATTGACTGTAGTAATTATTCAGCAGAATGTTCACCTGTTTTAGTCCTCTTTGTCTTAGTAACACCAGGAGGATACTTAAATGTATGATACACATTTAAGCCAGTTTTACTCAATACAGAATGCAGTTTTATTCAATTCATTGTTGTTTGTTTATTATCCAGGTTGATACCTTCCTATGGTGCACTTGCACCATGATAACAGGTACACCACAAGATGAAAGTTAACTTTGGATGAACCCCCTTTCTGTTTCCTTCTTCACTTCCTATATGTGAGAGTGTTATTTTTCATTTATTGTTCTATAAATAAATTCTAAATTAAAAAGTATTGATTTAAATCTATTGTTTCCTGTTTATTTAGGATTTAACAAATTAAAAGGATAACAAAGAAGGAAATTTGATCCAAGTATAAATTTAAAAAAACAGTGGAGGTTGTTTAGAAGGAATATAATTCTTTGGGTAATTTGTTATAATCAATAAAAAAACAATAATCCTTTTGTATCTTGGTCATATCACAAATTCCTGATTCATACCCTCAGGGAGTGTACAGGATATTATAATACTACTACATGGAAAAGTAATACCATTGCTAACTTTCGATCAGTAATTTTTCTCCAAATTAATCGCTTATCTGTCAAGAGTCTAAAACATTATCAGATCTTATATTTCTGTCTTCTAAGGCACTTTTTATTGTATAAATCAACCTACATCTTGGTCTTATGAATTTTTCTTGCTAATCTGTCAAAGAACACTTGTTTTGATAATCTTTCCTCTCCCATTCTGTTTAAGTGACCATACCACTTGAGATTAGCTCTGTTAACACATTTGTGAAGGCTAACAATGGCAAGTTCTTTCCTCATATCCTCATTTTTATACAATACTGCTATTGATACCATCTGTTCACTCCAGTATGCTTTCTCAGAACTCTCGTGTCTGTAGTCTCTAGTCTTTGATCAAGTGTTTTATTTGTAATCTGGCTCTCAGATCCATGAATTAAAATTGGTTTGAATATTATCTTGTATAAATTAAGTGTTTTCACTTATTTCTTTCTTATTCCATATAAATTTATTCTACTGACTTCCTATCATGTCAGCTTTACTAATTCTGTTGTCTATTTCTCTGTTTCATTTCCCATCTTCACTAATAATTATGCCTAAATTGCTGAAATGTTTTACTTGTTCTATAGGTTCACCATTCAGGATACAGTTGATGTTTTCAATGCTTAATTTCATTGTCTTTGTCTTTTTATTGCTGATTTTCATAACAAATTTATTACAGCAGTTATTCAGTTTAGTCAGGAATCTTGCAGACTTGTACTTTATTTATTCAGAAGTACAATATCATCTGCATGAAGCAAAGCGCTAAGATTAACATCGCTAATTTTGTATCAGATTTAATACTACATTTCCTTCATAATATGATCCATATATATATATAATGAATAACAATGAAGATAATGTGCACCCTTGTTGCACATCTGATTTAACATCAAACCATCTTCCTGTACCTCCTTCAATTCTAACTTTAGAATTGTGAAGAGCTTTCCTCTCACCACATTGTCATGATAACTTACTGCTCCCCACGTCCCCAAGTTCTCCATACGTGTCTAGCATAAAGATGTGCACAGATTCTAGATACAAGACCCAAAAAATAAGGAATAAGGTCTTGTTGACCATGTTACCATTGACAGCGACATGCTCATGATGGTTCAGGATACCTTTGTGTTCTGTGATTTGAAAGAGGAAGAATTTGATCTGAAATAGAAATGGATAGCTATCTAGTTTGTTTGAGGGGGGGGATATATAAAAAACAGATTCTTTTTAAAATTCAAGCAGCTTTCAGTGATGAACTATAGACTTAAATGTCCAAATTTTGTTCAGAGAGAAAATGAGTTTTGAAAACAAGAACAAACCTTGGAGACTCAATGGCAGACTGAAGCATTAAACTCATCTTGTGAGGAATGAGTACCTATAAGGAGTGATAGATAATAAAGGTAACATAAAAACTGAATATACAAGTAGAAACATTCTTGATGTCTGGAGTAATCATTTTGAAACATTACTAAATGAAACAAGAAATCATAGAACAGTGAATAAAAATATGTAAGAGGAATGCCATCAAGTAACAGCATCAATACAAAAACACTATCGAAAACCTGAAATGTGGAAAGGCAGCTGGAGTAGATGATAGATATTCAACTAGAAATGCTCAACTATGTACATGTAAATGTTTTACATTGATTGCACAGTATTATTCAGAAGGCCTGGGTAGAAGATTGAATTCCAGATTACTGGAGTATAGATCTCATAGCAACTCTTTTGGTGGTGGGGGGGGGAGGAAATAGAAAACTGAATGTGATAACTGCAAAGTGAATTTTTCTATTGAGTATTCCAGGTAAGATTTATTCAAGTATTCTTGATGAGAGGCTAAGAAAAAATGTAGGGAAACTCAGAGAGTGAACAAGCTGGGTTCAGCCCAAATAGATATCATCAGGATTCGATTAAAGACAAATAGTTGTGAAATCATGGGAATATAACAAGAATCTCTAAGTTTTGTAGATCTAGAAAAGGCATTTAAAAAAGATACCAAGAGAAAAGGTGTTCAAAATGTTACAATTAAATTGTGTAAATGGGATGTTGTGTCAAGTAATACATTGTCGATATTTGAGTTGTGAGTCAATTAGAATTGAAGAAAGTACAGAATGATGGTATGATGTAGAATTTGGTCAAAGATGGGTGCACACTATCCCCACTGTTATCATTGTGAATCACATTATGAAGGTAAATGGAATTAGGTTTGGTATCTATCAAAATTAGGATGCACAAGACTGTAAGAATTACAGAGGAATAAAGTTGATGTCCCACACAATGAAAATCCTAGAAAGGGTTCTTGATGGAAGACTGAGGAAGGAGGTGGAGATTGCGAAGCAATTTGGCTTCATGCCTGGTCGATCGGTCACAGATGCTATCTTTGGGGTACGACAGATGATGGAAAAGTTTCGAGAGAAGCAATGGGAGCTACATCTGGTATTTGCTGATATGGAGAAAGCGTATGGTAGAGTGCCAAGGCAAAGTCTGAGAGAGAAGAAGGTACAGGAGAAATATGTCAGGTTGGTGCAGGAGATGTACAGAAATGTGAAGACAAGTGTTCGAACCTGTCTGGGAGTGACAAAAAGTTTTCCAGTGACAGTTGGCTTGTATCAAGGGTCTGCATTAAGTCCGTTCCTGTTTAATATTGTGACGGAGGAAGTGAGAGAAGATGCATCTTGGACTATGTTGTATGCAGATGACATCGTGCTGTGTGCAGAATCAAGAGAAGAAGTGGCAGCCAAACTGGAAAGTTGGAGGAAAGTACTGGAAGAGAGGGGTATGAGATTGAGCAGAAGTAAGATTGAGTATATGTGTTGCAAGGTGGATGGCAGCCAGGACACAGATCTGGAGCTGGAAGGAAATGTCATCAGGAAGGTCAGTGACTTTAGATACTTAGGTTCAACAATAAAAGAGGTTGGTGAGGCTGAGAAGGAAGTGGGATACAAGCAGGATGGAGGAACTGGAGAGAGAGAGAGATGGCTGGAGTGCTATGTGATAAGAGGGTGCCGATCAATCTAATCTAAAGCAAAATTTACAGGACAGTAGTGAGACCAACTATGACATATGCTTTGGAAACTGTGGCCCTGAGGAAAAATAACATAAGCAGGATGGAGGTAGCAGAGATGAGAATGCTTAGGTTGATGTGCGGTGTGACCAGAAAGGATTATCTGAGAAATGACTGTGTTAGGGGAACGGTGAAAGTTATGAACTTAGGAGCAAAGATACAGGAACAAGGTTGAGATGGTTTGGTCATGTGATGAGGAGGAAGGAAGAGTATGTGGGACGAAAGGTCATGTAGATGGAGGGGAATAGGAAGTGCAGACAGCCAAAGAAGAGATGGAGGGAGATGGTGGAGGAGGACTTGAGGATGAAGAACTTGGATGTGGCTACAGCCCAAGACAGGAAGTTGTGGAGGAGACTCACCACAAACAGCGACCTTACTTAAGTGGGAAAAGCTGCAGAAGATCTATCAAAATTGTAGATGTTAATCTCAGCTCTTTATTTTATGCAGATGAATGCTATACTCCTAAACAAATTCAGAAAAAGTCTCAGGATTCTTAACTAAATTTGAATAATTGATGTAACAAATTTAGTATGAAATTCTGCAATAGAAATGCTACTGTGAAAATAGACAAAACCTTGAAAATATTAGCTGCTTCGTGAATGAAGAACCTGTAGAACAAGTGAAACATTTCTGCTATATAGGAACAATTTTAGTGAAGATTGCAAATTAAATATGGAAATAGAAAATAATAAGCAGATCTCATGTGGTACACTGTCTACTGAATAAATCGATATGGAATTAGTGAAAAATTTGTAAAAAGACTCGAGTAGCCATATATAAGAGAGCGTTCAAATCACTTTTTATTATTATTATTATTACTACATCACACCTCCAGGGAGTCTAAAGACTCATTGAGGGAGGGTATCTACTCTACAACTCTTCGTCTCACTACTCCACCAACTTTCATCATCTAACACAAACGCCATCTACTGCCGACTATCACCACTAGTACTTTCACAGACAATCACAAACATTCATGCCCACGGCAGGATTCGAACCCGCAGCCTTTTGGCTGAAGAACGGATACGCTGACCACTCGGCCAACCAGGTCAGCAACTTTTAACTTAGAAATCTAAGAGCTGGATTAGAAATGAAACAGTTGATCAAAGACTGGAGACCACAGATATGGGAGTTCTTAGGTAAATTATTGGAATGAACATATGGCATCAATGGCAGAATTGTATTAAAAATTACATTAGGAAGGAATTTGACATTGTTAGCTTTCAGGAATTTTCAGATGTATATCTAGGTATGTTGATGCGGTTAGAAGTGTCTCTGAAGACTGAAATATAAGATCTGAGAATATTAGAGTCCTGACAGGTAATAGACTAATTTGGAGGAAAATTGTTAAGTTAGTAATAATGTAAGTTATTCATGTTGTAGTATCATGATATACTGTACCTTGATAGCACAACATGAAATTAGTACAATTGCAATAGTGCAACATTTTTCAAACAAGGCCACTCCATTAGTGGATCATGAAGTCAATTTAGTCATGACCAGTGTTTTTTGAATGAGATAAACAAAAAAAAAAAAAAATTGTGACTACATCTCAGAGATTTTGCAGTTTTAAAACACTTTGATTTGATTTAGTAGAAGTGTTCAAATCTAAGTATAAAACACAAATGGATGCCATCATGATTGTTTTATTATATTAGAAGAATAAAGAATGATGGAAAAAAAAATAGTGGCATGACTAGATCAACTGCTGTTTCAATTTTATCCTTGTATTTTTTTTATGTCATATAATTTTAATAAACCCATATTTGATACGAACTTTGTTACATTATTGATTTTTACTTGTAAGGATATGTATTGTTTTGTGAATTTTGTTTCATTTTAGTGTGGGTGTACTGGATTGTAGTATAAAATGTAGTTCTTATTGTGGGTCATAGTTAAAAAAATAGTTTGCAAAACACTGCTGTATGCTATGAAGATACATATCAGAAATTTGATGATAGACATGAAGTATTGCTATGTACTCCTGATTGTATTACAGTATATTCCAGACACCAGAATATCCTTACCTTCAGTTTTGATGTTACTCTTATGTCTGATTTCTTTTACTGTCTTCTTTCCTCCATTTCTAAGCTTTTCAGTGGCCTTAGAATATTTTGTCGTCTTCATAATATTTATCTTCAGTAGTCTCTTAATGTTTCTTTTTTCTGATTTTGTGACAGTTTTCAAAGTTTTGTTAATTCTTGTTTTTTGACTAATTATTTTCCCTAATGTTCCAGTTCACCTCCGAGAGCTGCTCAGCTTAGCTTTTTTATAAACTTTCATATGTATTTTTCTTTTTGGTTATTATATTCATTAATCTCCTGCTCAAAACTAAATGGTGGTCTAATTCATGTTTTAGATTTTTTGTGTATTCTAGTATCCTAACCTGCTGTGAAGATATCACTATTATCATTAACAAAGACATTTCTTTTGTGTTCTCATTTCATGAATATATGTGCTGCTTTATGCTGGAACATGGTATGAGTGATGACTAGTTCCACCCAATAGAAGTCCAGTGGGTACTTACCATTATTATTATTAGCTTTTCTCCAGGTTTTTCTAAAACATTTCTATATGTCTGGTATTTTCTCTACTCTGCTGTTAAAACCTTCAACAATGAGCTTTTTGTTGTTGTTAGCTTCTCTCTCTCTCTTACACACACACACACGTCTTTCTCATGAAATTTAACTTGTGAATCTGAAGGTCAGTTGGAAATAAAGCATTTAGTCAAAGATGGGAAACTACAGATATGAGAGTTAAGAGAAAAATTAGGGGTGTGGACAGATCAATCATTGACAAAATCATATTCTCATTCTGCCCAACATTCAAGAATGTGTGGGCAGAACTAATCTAAAGTGATACGGCCATTTCAGCATAATGAAAGAGACAAAAGTTAGCGTAACAGGTGTTTGCTCACATTAAAAAGATCCACAGGGAAACCAAGATTTAGATTGACTGCTGCAGTTATTCATAGTGCATCAGTTCACTAAGATCCTGTAGTTGTGTCTCTGAAAGTTGATGATTTGTAAGAATGTTGTAAACCTGATAATAACATATTAATTGGGAATAAAATTGTTCATGGGAAACTAGTAAGAACTTAAGTATTTTGCACACACTTTGAGGTTATATGCCAGGAACTGTGGAAGAGGATGATGTTCTTTCCCTGAGGAAACTTTATTCCTCAAAATTTTCTTTCCTGTAATGCATATGTAAATAATTTTGAAAAAAAGAAAAACAATAATTGTTATGAAATTAGGCTGCTCTTTGGCCACTGCTGATATACAGTATTAGTAATGAATTTATTGATTCTGCTTTCATGAGGATGTTATTCAAGTTACTCTACAATTTTTTTAGGAAAGCGATTATTTCGTCAATGGCTGTGTTCACCTCTCTGTGATCCAGATGCAATTAGAGACAGGCTAGATGCTATAGAAGATCTACATCACAATCCAGATATCCTTACAACTATCAAACCACTTTTAAAGAAACTTCCTGATCTTGAGAGGCTCTTGAGCAAGTAATTAATTTGATTTAGAGATATTTTGCAGCCATAAATATTTGCTATTTTATGGTATGTTATTTTTATTCAATTTATTTCTTTCTTCCCTTTCTTGCAATAGGATTCATACTCAAGGTTCATCACGTCGTAGTAAAAATCATCCAGATAGTAGAGCAGTTTTTTATGAAGATGAAATCTACAGTAAACGGAAAATAGGAGATTTTTTAGCCACACTTCAGGGTTTTAAAACGGCCCTTGAAATTGTAGAAGAATTTTCCAAAACTGTCAAAGAGTTCCAGTAAGAAAGCCAATATTTTTTTCCTTCTTTCAGTACATTATCATTGTCAATTTACATTAACACTTATTGTGCTACTAATTTAAATCAGCCTTAGCTATATAGTTAATGCATATAAACCTCTCACTAATTTATATTTATTTAGTAATTATTATTCCATTTGGTTGAAAGATCTAATTTTAAATTCTATCTAGATTGCACAGACACTAAAATGGTTATAAAATTTGATCTCATATGGATATGGTAGGATTTTCTTCCAGAAACTTGCTTTTCATAAACCAACTGGACACATGTATTTGACAGGCAAAGCACACTGTACATAGGGGGTTAACAGGATTCCCTATCACTCTTTAGATTTATACAAACCTATTTGGTTGGCTGTGGCAGACATCGAGTCTAATATGTTAAAGGGAAGAAATAATCTTTTCTGTCATTACCTTAAAAAATGTTGTTTCCAATTATAGCCTTTCTCTCAACTCTCAGAAACATCAAAGAAGAAGAAACTGCCAAGAGATGAAAAAGTATAATTGCCAGAGACAAGTTTCTTACTTTCTCTCATTGATTGATTGATTCATCCATCCATTCATTCATTGATGACTTTTTTTTTTTTTTTGCTGACCTAGTGGTTGTTATATTCATTTTCCAAAACAACAGGCTGCATATTCATATCCTGTCATGAGCAGGGATACATGTGATTGCCTTTAGGTAGATGAATTTCAGTGCCTAATGTGAGACTACTCCTGCTTATTGGAGGCCTGATGAGGCTTCCACATTTGATCCGTGGAGCAGGGTTTCTTGACCAAGTAAAAGTTTGTTTTAAAATACAAATATATTACTTCAGAAATTAATAAAAACAGAAAAAAAAATCCTTAGCCCAACCATGGTACCTTAGGTACTATTACAACCTTTCATAGGTAAGTCAAATTGTGTTATACAGAACACAGTGATGAATGAGGGAATGAAGCTGCATAACTTGATTTTGATGAAAGTGAGTTTTGTCACCCTTCTTTTAGATGGAAGAAAATATTTTTCTGGATTTTTCATGTCATTCTGTTAATTATGGTGGCCATTTTTATTCTGCAGATCTGCAGAATTTTCACAATTTTAGAGGGTTTTAAAATTAATCGCAGATTATTTTCAGTTGCCCAGTTTCTGATTTCTTACTGCCATTCGTTTTGATTTATTTGCATTTTCAGACAAAAATTTAAAAATGGCTGAATTTAAAGCTTATAAGAAGTTATGTGGGGACCAATTAAAAATCTGAAAGTTTTATGAAAGAAAATCCTGATAGATGGCCATTAAGCAAAGGTACTATTTTGTTATTTTCATTTTTTAGCCTAGTCACCTTTTGAAAATGATGGAAACTGCAATGTTTTTGTTCTGTCTTTCAGCATATTTAGTACATTAACTTATCAAGACAATATTTGGGACCTGCTGAGTGATGTGAAATGAGAGTTTTACATGTCACCATCATTAATGTAAAAGTAGAATAAAGCATTTAAAAAAAAAAAATTAATGTAAAGGAATTGTAACTTAGCTATGTCGGTAATAATGTTTTTTCATATCATTAGGGCTTGTAACAAACAGGTGCATTGCAATTTTAAAGTGCTTATAAAATTTTGTTCTATTTTAACCAATGTTTGTGTATTTTAGTTCACATCTGAGAGCTGCTTAACTTTTGTTTGCTTTAAAACTTTCTTACATATTCTTCTTTTCAATATGAAATTCAGTTTTATCCTGCTGAAGACTAAATGGTGATCACTTCCAATTTCAAATCCTCTGTACACTCAAGCATCCTTCACCAGTGAGAAACTTGCCATTTAAATGTAATTTATTTTTTCCAAAGGAATAAATGTCATTCCATGAATAAAGAATCAACTTTGCGGTTAACCAGATTCTTTTTGTTCTTTTCCTTTTTCTTTTTTTTCATAGAAGAAATGCTTCAATTTGGGCATACATATTCCACTACCTGTATAAATGAAACACGCACACACACACAAAACTTGGCAGGTTGTCATTATCTTGAAGGAAAAAAAATAGTTTGTCTGAAAATGCAAATAAGAAATCAAAAAGTACTCACCTTGAGCATTAAAACTGCAGTAAAAAGTCAGAAATTGAACAATTTTGAAGTGAACTGTTTTATTTTAAAAATCCTTTGAAATTGTAAAAAAAATATGGATCTGCCAAATAAAAAATGTTTATTTTTTATTTGGCCACCATAATAGAATGGGGGGGGGTCTTTTATCTTTGATGGAGTAACCAAATAACTTACTGTCATCAAAATACAAAATTATATAGCTTCAGTTAGTAAGGACAGTAACTTGAACATACTGCTAAAACTTATACATGTGCTGTTTCATTTCTTTCTGCCATTAGCCATAATATCTCTGCTTAAGTGCATAGTCACATTATATATATCAAAAGGTTGTCTAATATAAAATTGTCTTGCCTTCCTCCCCTTTTTTTCTCTCTTTTCCTTCCAAAATTAACTATTCTCCTGTTAATTTTGTTTATTGCCTCTGATGTTTCTTAACTCATTAAACCACTCAGACCGTTTTGATTTTTTTTTTTTTTAATCAAGACTTTTCCAGCTTCATCTTTTTCTTATTCAATATTGTGAAAATAAAATGTTCAGTCTAGTAGACTGATTAAGTACATGTGAAACAAACCATTAATAGAATGAGTCAGAAAGCGAGAATGAATTTATTCTTTAAACATAAAGAGATCTCAAAGTATACTTTTATTTTAAAAGGCCTTGGATCTAAATAGTTTTATAGTTATTAATTTAATTTTATTTACAGTGTACATAGTTTCCCCTACTTTAAATTAGAAAAACAATTATCTAAATCTGTAATTCTGTGCATTTCATATCCTTAATCCAAAATTTAGTTTTAAACAATATTATGATGTTTAATGTCATCTCCTTATTCACAAATCCCCTTTATGATCCTCTAAATTTAAAGAGATCTGATTGCTTCTCTTGGAGGGGCACCTTATATAAACAGGTAGAAGGCACTTCTCTGACCCACCCCCTGGCAAATTTTTATACAGAGCATTTTGAAGAACATGCTCTTAATACTGCCTCTCTCAAACCTTCTTTTTGGTTAAGATATATTGATGATGTGTTCTCTGTTTGGCAACATGGCTCTGCTCAATGGCACAGTTTGCAGAAAATCCACCCACACAGGTAGATACATACATGAACTTTCCCCATCTCAACAATATGGTGTCATCAAAATCCTTGTCAACAGAGCCTCTAACATCTGTTCCACCCAAGCTTTTCTTACATCTGAACTGCCCCTTCCACCTCCTCACATCCCTCGCAGCATAGACCCCAGTAATGCTGTTACTATTCCCTATATCCATCAAAAAAAATATAGCTGAACTTTAAAGAAATATAATCTCTGTGCTGCTTTCAAGCATCATTTGAAGCTAGTGTCTCTTCTTTGTTCTCCTAAGGATCCACTTCTTCCTCTCTCTCTGTTCAAGGTATTTACTAAGTTCCTCGTTCTTGCAACTTATCATATTTTGGTCAGACTGGGAGATCTGCTAACATTTGCTGCCACAACTATGGTTAGTCAGATCTAGCTGACCACGTCTTAGATATCTTACACAGAATCGGATGGAAGAAAACTATTATGCTCCATCACAGTAAATACAAACTTGAAAGACTCTTTAGAATCAGTAGTAGATTTAAAAATTCAGCCTAATCGTAATAAATATGGTGTGTTAAACTTCCCACAATTTGGGAAACTTCAGCTCTTTGGCCTCCTAGCCAACACCACCCATAAAGGACACCCCCTCATAAGACTTAGTCTTTATATAGTCTAATTTCATTCTTCCACTTACTGTTTCTTGTGTGTTATTACAGTTTTAACATTGTATTCCTTACGGTATCTTTGTGACAGACAAAAATATTGAAACATTTTAACCTATTGTTTAATTATTTTCTTTGTGCTGTACTTATTCCATTAAATTGTATCATGAGATCAAGATGACATAAAAATTAAATATAAGGATATTCTGAATATCTGGAATAAGCAGTGGCGGAACACTTCACAAATCCTGAAATTTTCACGGAAAACCTTCGTTATTTTGTAATGTATTAATAATTAATTATGGCATAATCATATATAAGTACTTAACAAGTGAATGCAAAATTTTTTTTTTTTTCCTGTGTGCTGGTAGATTTCCCCACCTTTTGTACATCCTGGAGATTGCTTTGTAGGCTGGATGGATGAATCACTATCTGTTATGTCACAAACACCTTCAATAAGAGATTTCTTAACACCAAAATTAAACAAAGTCCCTTGTCTCTTATTCATATTAAAATTTAAATCTGTAGGCCTATTACTTTTAAAAACTCATGGCACTATGGTTTTGAAACAAGCACCTTCACCCTACAATACGAACTTGCGAAGAAAGTATTCAGTATTACTAGATTTGAAAACTGGATACAGACTACCTTGATCTTCAATTTCACTGGAAAAATTTTCTTTATACTTCCTTGCAAATTGGTCACTAACATTTGCAACACAGATGTTATTTCATTCAGTTTCGAGAACAGAGGATACACTGCCGATTGTTGTAATCGGCTTGTAGACAATATTTATGACCAGTCATAAACAGCAGTATTCCCTTTCCCGAATTACTTCCATGTTTAAAAATACACGGCTTGGTCACTGACATCACGAAACCCTTATTCACTTTCCGCGTAACACAATTTGGGAAACCCTGCTATACTACATTGATATTAGTGCAGTTGGTAGGCTAAGGGATATATAATCCGAAAACCTTGCTCTGCAGATCAAGTGAAGTTTTTCAGTCCACTTAAGGTCTCCAATAAGCAGGTTGGTAGTCTTACAGTAGATCACAAAATTCATCTACCTACCACTTAAAAATGTTTTTAAGTGGTAGGTACAAAATGTGTATGATGCATGTACTGGGGTTTCAGCCTATAGCCTATTGGCTGGAGAACAGATGCTCAGCCCGTAGTTGAAAGAATGGATTGGAGCAGTCATATTACCTGTCTATATAAAGTGAAATAAAACTGTTTGAAAAGTAAGAGGAATTTTTCCCTACTGAGTATTTCAGGTAAGATTTATATGCTCACAAGCAAAATTATAAGAAAGAAAATTGGTGAAGAAATAGTTGGTCTGTGCTAATAAGAATTGTCAGAATGAGATTTCTGTCTTAAGTGGAGAATCATGGATTTCTTTGTAGATTTGGAAAAATGCATGTTATAATGTGACAAGAGAAAAGCAGTTAAGAACTATAAATTATATTGAATAGGGACATTATGGAAAGTAGTATATTTATGCTGTAAAGCAACAGTTAGAACTGAAGGAAGTATAGGAGGTTGCATGTAAAATCAAGTGTAAGACAAGATGCAAAATCAGAAATATTGAACTCAGTTCTTTGGGGCTCATTAAGTTAACTGAACTGCTATAACAAATTTGTTAAGAAAATCTGCAATAAAAAGACAAACTATGAAAATTTGAAAGAACCTAGAAATATCAGCTTCATTATCATTGGAGAACCTGTAGAACAAGAAAATTTTAAAACAATTTTTAGTGAAGACAATAAATTAATTTTGAAAATATATAACAGAATTTGTAAAGCTGGTGTAGTATGGAGCCATGTGATTAAATAAGAGATAAGACAGCATAGCCAAAACACTAAACTAGCAGCATGCTACTGTTTTCAAACCAGTTTTAATTAGAGATTTGGGTTAGAAATAAAGTAGAAATTAGAAACCACAGATATGAGAGTTGTGAGAAAAATTATTGAAGGCAGCAGACATCATCAGTTGCAAAATTACATTAAAAAGAATGACATCAGAAGAGAGCTTGACATGTTTGCATTCAAAATAAAGACTTATTGTTACATAGACCATATATTTATAACGTAGTTAAGGTCTTACAAATTGCCTACCGGCTTCTTTAGTAACTGACTAGCTTTCTCAAGGTTTGCATAGTACAAAAAAAGGTAAATGCAAAAAAGGTTTAAAAAATACAAAGCACCGTTAGTACCTGTTAGGTAGCTAGGGTGACACGTTCACGTGACATAACTACTCAGCATCATGAACATGCGTTACATGCAAACGCGTAATATGATTATTTGTGTACTGTAGCTCTGTTGAACTGAGGGAGTTAATTAGATTTTTCCAGGTATTGTTCAGAATGGCACCTTGATTTCTGTTTAGGTTACTTCCCGTACGTAGTACAACTGCCACTTCTTTAAATACTCGATGTCTGTAATCCTCTTCTACGTAGGGCATGGAGCTGTTATTCCAGTCTATAGCGTGGTTCGAAGTTGAAAAGTGATGTGCCAATCCTGAGGTGATCGTTCTGTTGTGATTAACATCACCTACATGTTCTTTCTGTCTTATTTCCAGGCTTCTCGAAGTCTGTCCAATGTAGGAAAGACCGCACCCACATGGAATATTATACACACCTGGATATTTATAAAATGGCACACTGTTCTTTAGGAGATCTTAGGACCTGTCTTATGCTATTTGTTGGTTTAAATACAACTCTGATGTTATGTGTCTTTAACAATCTTGCAATTTTTGTGGAAGTTGAACCTATAAAGGGGATGACTGCTGTTGAAATTTGCTGGGCAACTGTTCTTTCTTGTTGGTTATCTTTGTATAGAAATTTGTTGATAATGTGTCTAGGATAACCATATGTGGATGACATCTTCATCATATGGACAAACAACTTAGAAAGCCTACACATGTTTGTTAACAGAATCAATGGACTCCACAATAAAATAAAATTTACTCTAGAAGTAGAAAATAACGAATAGCTACACTTCTTGGACTTACTAGTAAAAAGACAAGGAGACAGTATCAAATTGTCAATTTACAAAAAACCAACGGACACTGGAAGATATCTACATTACTCTTCTAACCATCATAGGTCACAGAAACACAGCATCATCCACATGCTAAGAAATCGAGCTAGAAAATTTATCTCTGACGAGGAAGAAGTTCAAACAGAACTGTCTCAAATAGCTACAACTCTATCAAAAAATGGTTATCCTAGACACGTTATCAACAAATTTCTATACAAAGATAACCAACAAGAAAGAACAGTCGCCCAGCAAATTTCAACAGCAGTCATCCTCTTTATAGGTTCAACTTCCACAAAAATTGCAAGATTGTTAAAGACACATAACATCAGAGTTGTATTTAAACCAACAAATAGCATAAGACAGGTCCTAAGATCTCCTAAAGACAGTGTGCCATTTTATAAATATGCACCGCACGTGCATGGAAAATTATACACAGGTGTGTATAATTTTCCATGCACGTGCGGTCTTTCCTACATTGGACAGACTTCGAGAAGCCTGGAAATAAGACAGAAAGAACATGTAGGCGATGTTAATCACAACAGAACGATCACCTCAGGATTGGCACATCACTTTTCAACTTCGAACCACACTATAGACTGGAATAACAGCTCCATGCCCTACGTAGAAGAGGATTACAGACATTGAGTATTTAAAGAAGCGGCAGTTGTACTACGTACGAGAAGTAACCTAAACAGAAATCAAGGTGCCATTCTGAACTATACCTGGAAAAATCTAATTACCTCAGTTCAACAGAGCTACAGTACACAAATAATCATATTACACGTTTGCATGTAACGCGTGTTCATGATGCTGAGTAGTTATGTCACGCGAACGTGTCACCCTAGCTACCTAACAGGTACTAACGGTTCTTTGTATTTTTTAAACCTTTTTTGCATTTACCTTTTGTTGTACTATGCAAGCCTTGAGAAAGCTAGTCAGTTACTAGCGAAACCGGTAGGCAATTTGTAAGACTTTAACTACGTTATAAATATATGGTCTATGTAACAATAAGTCTTTATTTTGTAACACTTTATGACCAAAAACATGTACAATTGTTTGCATTCAACAGTGTGTGAGCATTGCTAATCAGGTGGTGTGATCACTTATCAGAATGTGAGAAAGCAAAAAAAAAAAAAAGTGTTCGAGTAGACAAAAGGCTTAGAGAAGTCCAAGAGCTTGGCTGGATTAACACAGCTATTAGAATATAAAGACTGTGTAGTACTAACTTGTGTGCTCCTGGAAGGACACGTTACAGGAATTTGATATGTATTATTTTTCTGACTTTGTTGTAGCTTAACCTATAGATCATAATGCTATCCATTCAATGCTCAGTTTTCTTAACAGCTTTAGTAACACTTTCCCAAAAATATTAGTAATAATATATTGCAGATATTTTTGGAAAAGTTAAACTTCTAGTAAAATAATGTGTATATCATCGGATTCTTGTAATGTTTCCCCCAGAAGCATATAGATTAGTACTGCATGATTCATTTATGTTATTTTGCAGTAATAATATCTTATTTTTTATTCACCTTTTTCCATTCTAGGCAGGGCTGGTTGAGTCCCTTGATTAGGAGTTTACAATCTTTTAATGCAGCGAAGTTACTCTACATCTCCTAAAGGAATAGGTATATTATGTCTGTAGATATGTATGTTCACAGAACTGATTTGCCTGCTTACAGAAGGGAAAAAATCTTACTATCTCTTATGTGACTATGAAACTGCATATAAAGGTTGCTTGCTTTATTGACATGATTCAAACCCAGGTTTTCTCCCCCAGAGGAGCATATGTTGTGGTTTCATAGTAGCTAAGCATGGTTGAAAGGTTGAACTATGAGACTTTTTCTTACAGTTCTTTAAAGATGTTGTGGTTTCATAGTAGCTAAGCATGGTTGAAAGGTTGAACTATGAGACTTTTTCTTACAGTTCTTTAAAGAAGTTTCGTAGTTTAGAACATTATTTTCGAACATAATTAATGTTTAATAAAATTAGTTTAATCCTTTATCCAAGTGTGAGCAAACAAAGTTTGCACCTGAAGTATCTTCAGGACTAGGGTAAGGTGATACCACACCAGGGCAACTCGTTGCAAAGGTGGAGAAAGCTACCAACACTCCTATCTCAGTATCTCCTATAATGCAAAACACATCTCCTTGCGGATATGTCTAATGTTATGCATTAAGGGAAGGGCCACTACCCAGACTAGTTTCGACCTTTATTGAGGTCTCTTCAGTGGGAGCCAGGTGTGAGCAAACTTTGTTTGCTCACACTTGGATAAAGGATTAAACTAATTTTATTATACTCTAACCAAGTGAAAAATAAACTTTCAACAACCTTCTCTAAATCCAGAGTAATTTATTAAAAAAGGGTGGCACACCATTTGGCAACTCCTATAGGTAGAGATGACCTGCAAATGCTTCTGCCTGGTATTTCCACTAGGGCCTGGCTCCCACTGAAGAGACCTCAATAAAGGTCGAAACTAGTCTGGGTAGTGGCCCTTCCCTTAATGCATAACATTAGACATATCTGCAAGGAGATGTGTTTTGCATTATAGGAGATACTGAGATAGGAGTATTGGTAGCTTTCTCCACCTTTACAACGAGTTGCCCTGGTGTGGTATCACCTTACCCTAGTCCTGAAGATACTTCAGGCGCAAACTTTGTTTGCTCACACTTGGATAAAGGATTAAACTAATTTTATTATACTCTAACCAAGTGAAAAATAAACTTTCAACAACCTTCTCTAAATCCAGAGTAATTTATTAAAAAAGGGTGGCACACCATTTGGCAACTCCTATAGGTAGAGATGACCTGCAAATGCTTCTGCCTGGTATTTCCACTAGGGCCTGGCTCCCACTGAAGAGACCTCAATAAAGGTCGAAACTAGTCTGGGTAGTGGCCCTTCCCTTAATGCATAACATTAGACATATCCGCAAGGAGATGTGTTTTGCATATAGGAGATACTGAGATAGGAGTGTTGGTAGCTTTCTCCACCTTTGCAACGAGTTGCCCTGGTGTGGTATCACCTTACCCTAGTCCTGAAGATACTTCAGGCGCAAACTTTGTTTGCTCACACTTGGATGAAGGATTAAACTAATTTTATTATACTCTAACCAAGTGAAAAATAAACTTTCAATAATTAATGTTTATGTTAAAATCCTATAAATATAAATACTTTTATGAAATATTTTTAATTACTACTTCAGGATCTTTTAATGTTAGATGAATTTATTTGATAAAACTTGAACAAAATTTCTTAATTAAAATTGTAACTTCTTCTTTAGGTCTTCAACTCTTAGAAAATGCACCACATTTTTGGATGATGGAGGAAAATTTCCAAATCTAGAAGATACTCTGCAATTTTTTGATGTGAGAACTGCTCTATTTTTTGATTTCATAAATGCATGCATAAACACCTATGAATAGCTTTATCAAGTTGCATATCTTGTTGCAAATTTTACGAAAAAAGTTATCATTAGAATTGTCCTTGCCGTAAACACAATCTGTTTAGACTAATACAAGATTCAAATTGTTCCAGAACATAGCTCTGAACAAATCTTAAATTTCTTAAAATCAGAATTTTTGCTGTTTTTCTATTTACTTTTTTATATTTTTTCTGTATTTTTAAATATATCTCAAACTACTTATTTTTTATGTTTTCACATTATTGTTGGTCATTAAGATATTCATTCTTGCTGTATTATTTCATTTCCTTGCCCATAATATATATCATCATCATCATCAAATTCCTGCCATGTATCCTCAAGGGGGTGTACAGGATATGATAGTAGTACTACATGAAAAATTTACATCATTACTAACTTCCTATCTACAGTTTTCCTCCAGATCAGTCTGTTACTTGTCAAGACTCCAATATTATCAGATTTTATATTTCTGTCGTCTAAGGCACTTTGTACCGTATCAATCCACCTATATCTTGGTCTTCCTCTGGGTCGTTTTCCTGCCAACCTGGCAGAGAACACTTGTTTTGCTAATCTTTCTTCACCGAAGTGACCATACCATCTGAGATTAGCTCTGCTAACGCATTCCTGGATGCTGACAATGTCAAGTTCTTTCCTAATATCCTCGTTTTTAATATGCTATTGTTATTGATGCCATCTGTTCACACCTCTAATCTTTCTCAGGACTCTCATATCTGTTTCATATCTGCGGTCTCTTGTCTTTGATCAAGTATTTTACTCCTGACCCAGCTCTCAGATCCATAAGTTAAAACTGGTTTCAACACTGTCTTGTATACAGCTAATTTAGTGTTCTGACTAATTTCTTCTTATTCCATATGAATTTATTCAATTGACTTCCCACCATACCAGCTTTGCTGATTCTTTTTTCTATTTCCATATTTAATTTACCATCTTCACTAAAAATCATGTTAGATACCACTTTCCTCCATCCTCGTCTCACACCAGATTTAACATTAAACCATCTTCCTGTACTTCCTTCAATTCTAACTGCTGACTTACAACTCAAATAAAGACTATTGCTTGATATAATGCCTCATTGACACCATATAACTGTAGCATATTGAATAGCTTCTCTCTTGGCACCTTGTCATATGCCTTTTCCAGATCTACAAAACTTAAATAGAGATCTTTGTTATACTCCCATGATTTCTGAACTATTTGTCGTAAAGTGAAGATCTGATCCTGACAGCCTCTATTTGGCCTGAATCCAGCTTGTTCTTCAACAAGCTTTTCTTCCACAATTCTTCTCAACCTTTTCTCAAGTCATATATATCTTATCAGGAACACTCAGTAGGGATATACCTCTGTAATTCTCACATTCAGTTTTATTTCCCTTTTTATATATATGGGTACTATGAGAGCTCTACTCTAATCATTAGGAATTCGTCCCTCTGTCCAGTCTTTCTGAACTATGCAGTGCAGCCATTGTAAGACTCTTATACCACCATAATTCAGCATTTCTGGTCAAATATCATCTACTCCTGTTGCCTTTCCACATTTCAAGCCTTTGATGGCTTTTTCTACTTCAAGTATGGATATGTATTCCACGCTGTATGCCTGTTGAGTGTTTCTTAACACTGTGCTATCACTGCTTGTTTCATTTAGCAATTTCTCGAAGTAATTACTCCATACTTGAAAGATATCTTTTCTCCAGTTTTCATGTCACCTTTATCATCTCTAACTCCTTTTACAGCACTCTTTCCTCCATTTCGAAGCTTCTTCAACAACCTCCAGAATATCTTACCACCTTCTTGATATTTATTTTCTATGTTCTTACCAAAGTTTTCCCATGACTTTTGTTTAGCTAGTTTTACACAGTGTTTCGCTTTCTTACATTTGTCTCTGTATTCTCTAAGAGCACAAGCTGACTTATTTGCCAGGAACTTTTGATATTCTTTCTTCTTTTTCTTCATTGCCTCTTTAACTTCCTGTGTCCACCAGGGAGTTCTGATTTTTTTATCCTTGCAGACAACCTCACCACATGCCTCTCTGGCAGAATCAGTCAAGATTTTCTTCAAGGCTTGCCACTGAATCTCCAAGGTTTGATTCCTGTTCTCAAACTCTTTCATCTTTTCTTCAATATTCTTTGTGTATTTTAGTCTACAGTTCATAGTTCATATCTGAGAGCTGCTCAACTTTTATTTGCTTTAAAACTTTCTTACATGTTATTCTTTTCAATATGAAATTCAATTTTATCCTGCTCAAGACCAAATAGTGATCACTTCCAATTTCAAATCCTCTGTACACTCTGGTGTCCTGCACCAGGGAGAAAACATCATTATCAAATAACATAGTCAATGATATATTTCTTATTTCTTGCCTCTTCTCTCCATGTGAATTTGTGCACATTTTTATGTTGGAACATGGTGTTAGTAATAACCAGTCCATGTCCTGAGCAGAAATCCAACAGGTATTTGCCATTATTATTAGCTTTGCTCTTTTCTCCAAATTTTCCCTAAATATTTTTGTATGTCTGATTATCATTTCCTACTCTGCTGTTTAGATCCCCAACAAGGACCAACTTTTCCTTTTTCATTGTGTCAGTTGCTATCTCTAAAGCATCAAAAAATTCCTCCACTTCTATCTTAGTAGAATCTTCTGTGTGACCATAGGCACAAATTAGTCTCATTGTCCAGTTCCCCATCTCATATTTGCCCACATCACTCTAATTGAGACTGCCTGCCATTCAAGAAGGTTAGCCTCTTATTTAGTGTTGAATACTATGGCTACTCCTTCTTTTCCTTGATTGTTATTGCCTGAATATAACATTTTGTATTTATTGCTCAAAAATATCTCACTAGTTTTTGTCTTTTTTTGTTTCAGTCACCCCTGTAATGTCTATCTGGTACTTATCTAATTCCTCAGCTAGCTCCATTTCTTTGCCATTCAGGCTTGTTATGTTGATAGTACTGATCTTTAACTCTGGTGATGTTGAGTTGGGATGTTTTTTCAAATTTGTTCCAGTAATTAACTTTTCGCTGTTCACCCTGGTTCCCTAAAGGTGGGTAAAGCTCTGATCACTATTCTTAGTATTTCCCATAATGTAAAGCACATCTCACTAGAAGATGTATACTGCAATACATTATGGGTGGGGTCGCTACCCAGACCAGTTTCAACCTTTTTTGAGGTCTCCTCAGAGAGTAGCTAGACCCTAAATACCAAGGTTTTAGTAATACAGAGCCTTATCAACTTTACCTATACAAGTTGCTACAAGGTGTTTTTATTTTTAATAAGAATCTCTGAAGTAGATATAGATGTAATTAATTTTTTTAACTTGGGGATACTGTATATTAGGATTACCAAGTAATTTTATATTCTTGGTTATTTAACTCCTAATCCCAAGTAAGCAAACAGTTAAGTTTGCACCTGAAACATAGTTCAAGTCTAAAGATGGTACGACGCCGGGGCAACTCATTGTAAAGGTGGTAAAGCTCTGATCACTATTCTTAGTATTTCCCATAATGTAAACTTGTAGCAACTTGTATAGGTAAAGTTGATAAGGCTCTGTACTAAAACCTTGTTATTTAGGGTCTAGCTGCTCACTGAGGAAACCTCAAAAAAGGTTGAAACCGGTCTGGGTAGTGACCACACCCATAATGTATTGCAGTATACATCTTCTAGTGAGATGTGCTTTACATTATAGTAATACTAAGAATATTGATCAGAGCTTTACCCACCTTTAATGAGTTGCCCTGGTGTTGTACCATCTTTAGACTTGAACTATGTTTCAGGTGCAAACTTAACTGTTTGCTTACTTGGGATTAGGAGTTAAATAACCAAGCTTATAAAATTATTTGGTAACCCTAATATATATACATATATGAAAGAATGATCATTAACTCGGTTAACATACATATTTTTTAAAAATAATTGAATGACTAGAATCAAGATTCAAGTAAAAAGGTTTTAATATAAAAACAAGACTAGTTTCGGCTTGTAACAGGCTTCATCAGGTGACATTATAAAAAAAAAAGAAAAAACACTGAAGCTTAAATAAACTATGAACATCATAGAGAGTCTCTATACATAATTGACATTAAATTGTGGTTGTATTTAAAGCTGTTCTTCATTAGTTGTATTGTTGGGAAAGCGCATGCTAGTAGCATCTCGTGAACGCCAGTACATGATTACAGCTGAATGACAATCTGGGAGGTTGTAGCTCAAGTTATTATTTAGATGAAAATTATTTTATTATTTATTGTATATAAAATATTGTGTGATTGTGATATTCCTTATTTTGGGCAGACAGACAAATCTGTCGAATTGCATATGGAAGAATACATGAGGGACGTTACTTACAAGAGACAGCGAGCCAGTGCATTATCAAGTCATCCTTTTCTCGGCTAATCCTAATGATGAAAACCAAAGTCACAAAGTCTGCTGTGAAAAATCTACTAACATCTTTCTTCAATCCTGTTCATCTAAATAATGAGCTACAACATTCAGCTGTAATCATGTACTGGCGTTCACGAGATGCTACTAGCAAGCACTTTCCCAACAATAATTTGTTGGGAAAGTGCGTAAACTAAACGCACTTTCATTAATGTCAATTATGTATGGAGACTCTCTGTGATCTTCATAGTTTATTTAAGCTTCAGTGTTTTTTCTTTTTTCTTTCTTTTATAATGTCACCTGATGAAGGCTGTTACAAGCCAAAACTTAAGTGTGTAATTTTGGTATATTATTGGAGCTTTATTAGCGTGGTTAGTGTACTAAAGTGTTTTATAACATAATCTATGTCGGGAAGTCGCCGCTAGATGAATTCGTAATGTGTAGTGTTCGTGCAAGCTCCAGATAAGATAAGTATCATTTTCAGTTATCGATACAAATTACTTAATATTGTGTAGTTTTGTTTTGTTTGCCTTGCGTATTTTAGTGCGTCTATTTTTGGTGTGTTATAACGTATAATTTGACAAAACACGTTGCAAATAAGTATGGCACCTGTGCGAAGGAAAATGGCGACCAGTAATGAAGGTTCGCCATCGTTATCAAAGAACGGTAGCATAAAAAAAATGAGTCAGTGTACTAGCTGTGAAATGTACGCTTTGTGGAGTGCGGTCAGATGATAATAAAGGATTGAATGTGTGTAGAAAATGTAGGGAGAATGAGGAATTGAAGTGTATTTCGGATCGTGAGTGTGATATTTTTGTCAACCTTCAGAATGAAGGAAATAGGGATATGACAAGAAACGGCAAGGTTGTACATGAAAATTGTGAGAGTGTGAATGTAGAAAGTGTGAATGATAGTATAAATGGTTTCTCAGAGAACAAAAAAGATGAGATAGATGCATTGAGTGAGATCACGTTGTTGAATAGTGCGATAGAATGAGCAAAACAGCAGCTAGAGTGCATGAACAAAAGTAGACTGAATGAACCAACCAATAATAAAAGGTATGACAGGAAAAATAGACGTATGAATTTGAACATGAACAAAATGAAGGATAGAGTGCTGTATGGAGACTCGTTAGTACGAGGTGTGTTAGTAGAGGATTTGACAAAATCGTACCAACCTGGTGCGACCATAAAGGATGTAACTGCGTCTATTAGAGAGCAAAAGGAAAGGGTGAAAGAAATGATTGTTGTGGCAGGTACGAATGATTTGAAAGGAGATAAAATGGAAATGATAGAAGACCTGAATGAATTGTTTGAGGTAGCAAAAGAAAAGAGTGAGAGAGAATGATTAGTCTTTTGCCACGGTATGACAGTGAAATGTTTAAAAGGAGGGCTATAATTGCGAATGACTTTATGCGTGGGTTATGTATGACGAGTGGTGTGGAATTTGTGGATGTGTGGAGTGAGTTTGATGGGCGAAAGGATCTATATAAGATGGATGGCTTGCATTTGAATGGTTACGGTGTAAGAAGACTTGAGAAAGTGTTGCTGAATGTAGTGGATGTTCAAATTCAGGGAAACTAGATTTGTTAGGGGGGGGAGGGGGGGGGGAGTATGGATACAGTCCTTATGGAGGCAGTTGAATGTAAGAATGAATATAATATGCCAGAGCAAATAAGGACAACAAATCTGAGTGGGATAGTTAATATAAGGCATCAAGGTAGGGTTGGGGCTAATGGGGGTCTTAAATTCATGTACACTAATACTAGGAGTATTAGGAACAAGAAGGAAGAGTTTTTGGCCATGGTTGGCACTTCCAGACCACAGGTTATAGGTATTAGTGAAACATGGCTGACTGTAGATGATATAACTAGTGGGATTGAATGTGATGGGTATAGTGTGTTCAGGAATGACAGAGAGAATAAAATGGGGGGAGGAGTATTGTTGATGATAGCTGATGAGCTCCAGCCAAGGAGAATAGAAGTTGAATTGCAGGATAGAGAAAAGAGCACATTTGAGGCCATTTGGTGTGAGATTGTGGCTAGCAGAACAAAATATACAATTGGGTGGTGCTATAGACCAGGTGATGGAAAAGATGGTGGTGACAGTATGCATAAGCAAATAGAAGAAATGGGTGGAAGGAGGGTGATTATTATGGGAGATTTCAACTATGGTCGCATTGATTGGAGTGAGGAGAGGACACACGGGAGGAAGGAACTGGATTTTATGCGGTTATTAAGGGATAACTATCTGCGACAGCATGTAATGGAAAATACTAGGGGTCAGAGAGTGCTTGACCTAGTAATTACATCTGAGGATTTGGCTGTAACAAATATGACCACATTGCCACCAATCGGTGAGAGTGATCATAGGGTCTTAACTTGGGAGGTGGCTAAAGGTGTAGAATTTTCAATTAAGACAGGGTACATGTGGAATTATCGGGCTGGAAAGTATGACAAGCTTAGGAGTTTGATTGGTTCAGTGCCATGGCATGTACAACTGCAAGGACTAGAAGTTGATAGTGCATGGGAGGTAGTTAAGAAGTGCTTGCATGAAGCAATGGCTGACTGTATACCTAGAGTCCGAATAATAAATCAAGTAGGGGTTAAATGGATGAATAACACCATTAAGCTTGAGTTGCAAAAAAAGAAACAACTATGGAGGGAATTTAAGGAGAAGGGTGACCGGCAGGCACATGAACGGTATAAAGCGCAGGCCAGAAGGGTGACGAAGAAAAGCAAAAAAGGATTACGAAAGAACATTGGCCATGCAGGCTAAAGAGAATCCTAAACAGTTTTTTAGATATGTAGCAAGTAAAAGGAAAAATGTACATGGCAGATTGATTTTAAAGAATGCCGATGGTAGGGAGGTAACTGAATCAGTTGAGATAGTTGAGTTACTGAGTGAGCACTTTGCAAAAGTATATCATCCAGGTGGTGACATTGCAGAAACGAATAAACCAGTAGATTATACGGGAATTGTGGTTAATGAAGTGGAGGTGAGTAGTCTATTGCATAACCTCAGTGTCAATACATCTGTGGGATTGGATGGTATACCAGCTCGTGTTGTACGAGAAGCAGCTAAAGAATTGTCAGTACCCTTGACCATTTTGTTTAATTTGAGTCTCGGGTCTGGGTTAGTCCCAAGCGGGTAGAAAGAGGGGAAAATAGTTCCACTGCATAAAGGTGGTTCCAAGACTGCTGTTGTAAATTACCGACCGATTAGCATATCAGAATCATTGTCAAGGTCTTAGAGAAATTAGTCAAGAAAAGAATACAGGATTGGATAGATGAAAATGGGATATTGTATGGGGGACAACATGGTTTTGTGAAGGGTAGATCATGCCTCAGTAACTTGCTCACGTTTTATAACACAGTGACGGCTGAACTGGATAGGGGTAATAGGTTTACAGTGATACTACTGGACCTTGCCAAAGCCTTTGATAGGATACCACATGGAACCCTAATCAGTAAACTGGAGCAGATGGGTATAGATATAGGTTTGGTGAGATGGATAAGAGGGTGGTTGAAGGAGAGATATCAAAGAGTGGTTTATTCAGGAGTGGAGTCTAAAAGACGTCTTGTGACTAGTGGAGTGCCACAGGGCTCTGTTCTTGGACCACTGCTTTTCAATTTGTTCATCAATGATATTGGAAAGGATCTGAGAGGAAGTGTTCACTTGTTTGCTGATGATGCAAAGTTGGGTAGAGCAATTGTGAGTGCACAAGATGTCAAAATTTTACAGGATGATTTGGATAGTTTGGAGGACTGGGCTAGGAAAAATGGATGTCAATTTAATGTGGCAAAGTGTAAGGTTATGCACTTTTGGGGTGAAAAGAATAGCAGCAGTATATCGCATTGGTGGAATCATACTCCAGGAGATTGATGAGGCCAGGGATTTGGGAGTGTTGGTGGATAGGGAGTTGAAGTTTAGGGGGCACATTGCAAAAGTAACTAAAACAGCTCACCAAATCACTTGGCTTCTGAAAAATACTTTAACATGCAGAGACGAACAAGTTGTTGTTCCTCTGTATCGAGCCTTGATAAGACCCCATCTAGACTTCTGTGCCCAGCTATGGGCACCAGGGTTTCTTTGTGATGGGGAGGAAGTGGAGAGGGTCCAGAGACGAGTGACCAAGATGATAGCAGGTCTGTGGAATGAACCTTATGAGAATAGGTTGAAGATTTGTGGGTTGCAGAAATTGGACGATAGGCGAAGGAGGGGTGATATGATTGAGACATTCAAATTACTGAAGGGTTTTTATAAGATTGATCCAGAAGATATTTTTGAAAATATGACTGGTGGTGGGAGGACTAGGGGCCATGCATGGAAGCTGGGCAAGAACGTGGTTGACAAGGGTGTTAGAGCTAGGTTCTTTACTTGGAGAGTGGTAAATGAGTGGAATAAGCTTCCAGAGTCTGTTGTGGGTGCTACGACCGTGAATGAGTTCAAGGCAAGGTATGATAGATACTGTGTGAATGTTGAATAGTTGTTCTTGACATGATGTTAGGGCCTCCCTCGATGAGTCTGTCGACTCCTTGGAGTTTCCCGGAACAATAATAATAATAATAAAACTAGTCGTGTTTTTATATTAAAACCTTTTTACTTAAATCTCGGTTCTATTCATTCAATTCTTTTTAAAAAAAAAAAATAATATATATATATATATATATATATATATATATATTCTTTTTTTTTTTTTTTCCCTGTGTTTATTTTTTCCTGAATATGAAAGATATCTTTTATTTTGTGACACCTTCCTGGAAATTTCAATTTCCAGGAAGGTGTTGATCCAAATGAATGAATCACAAAATTAAGGAAATGTCTTGCAGATATACTGTTTGGGAAGGTGTTCTAGTAATATCATGGTTGCACTGTGTGGTATCACTTCTCCATATGATGAGATGAATAATACTTATTGATTTGGATGTATACATTAACAGTTTCTGTGCTTAGTTTGAAGCATTGCTTCTAATGTACAGCAATCCCTTGATTAGTGCATCATTTTTTTTCGATACCCAAATTAGATTAGTACGCCTGTATACATCTTAAAAATAAATGTTACAGATTTTAAAAATTTTCGATCTATACATTTTTTATGGCTAACTATTTAAAAAATCACTCACTAGGATGAAATAATTTAGTTAACGATTTGAAACATTTTACAAAGTTATTTTTTAATGGCATACTACACTATTTCAATGTACACTATGTTCTAAATTTACCACTAAAATTTATGTCGTCTGCTTTACATAGCATTTTCCTGATCATATCACATGCGATTGTTTTCCTTACTTTTTTAGTTTAAATTATTTCCCTAACCTTTAATCATGAGTAAAAGAATTAGTAAGCAAAAAATAGAAGTGTGAAAATGATTCGAAAAGTAATCTCATTGGAAGAAAAACTTGAAATAATAAAGAAAAATGAAGAAGGCGAGTCCAGAGCAGAGAGGACAAAAATGGGTGAATCAACTGCTGAATACAAAGAGAAAGGTAAGGCTGCTTCAAGTTCATCATGCATGCACTCGAAATCAAAGTATTATAATGATTGAATTAGAGAGATTTCTTTTTACATGGATCGAAAATTGTAACCAAAAACGGATCCCGTTAAACACTGGCCTTATTAAATCAAAAGCATTGTCTCTTTGTAACCTGGAAAGAAAGGGCTATCAATGATGGAAAAGAAGAAGAATTCCACTTTTGTGCTGGGTGATTTGAGCGTTTCAAAAAGAGAAATACCCTACATAATGTTCTAATCACAGGAGAAGCTACAAATGCAGATAAGGAGATATCCAGAGATTTTGAAGAAAATTGTGTAAGAAGGAGACTATTGTGATCAACAAATATTCAATGTCAATGAAACTGGCCTTTTTTGGAAGTGAATGCCTTCTGTTGTGTCGCTTTCTTCCTTATCACAACTATTTTAACCTTTTATTATTATTATTATATCCTTTTATGCTATATCTACGTTATACACTCAATTGGGTAACACGTGGTACCTCTGAGGGACAATGGAATTTCCTCGAGATCGAGGCAGTACCAGAGTATCAGAGTGGTCTAAATATACCCTTTTCTAATATCCTGCATAGGTTCGCATTAATATTTTATAAGAGGTGCATTGGATTCCAGAAAACACAGAAAGTCTTTGTTAGAATCAAAAGCAAGGTTTATTAATCCTCAAAGGTAGATACACTTAATAACATTAATTCAAATCCCATCTTAAGGGAGATCCATACAAAGCATAAAACATTCAAACACTACTATTATACTTATAACATATTATGTAGCAGCTATCTAAAGTAAAAACTATATTAACACACTCTAATGCATTATTTATGTATTATTATCACAGTTATTCCAAAACTCTGTAGCTCTGTCAGACTACTCAAGATAACATTCATATCTTTCACAATCTCTTTATAATTTGTCAATTCTTCACTCTAAACATATCCTTAATTTCATTCAATATAAAAGCGAACTTTAACACATCGACAGACAATAAAAATAAATTCAATATCCTTCTAAAGTGATAGCAATACAACCTTATCCTATATCATTAATGTTCCCTTTTATAACATATTAACGTGGCACAAATCTTTCATTCATATTCAGTGAAACACAAACAAAGTCTACTTATCTTCCCTTTATGGTTCTTTATTGCATCATAGGTTCACAGGAAACTGGCCTTCCGTGGACAGCCGGACTTGCTTTTTTCGCAGAGAATTATGGCCGCCGAGACCCGCAACTGCCTTAATCGGATCCTCCGGTACGGGGCACTGGCACCATACACCACCACGAGAGACGAACACCCAGGAGATCCAGGAACAAAAAGCCTTGTTACAGGGTCGCATGACCCTTATATTTCCCTCTTTCCTTCTCGGCGATTCTCGCCCTTTTCGATGTCCAGCCAACTCACATGCGCTACTACGTCATGGCATCCATTCTCCACCCTGCTATCGCATGTACGCTGACGTCACGTTGTCTGCTTGGGGCGAGCTGCTCCGTTACCTTTGAACTTGACCCCCCAACTGTTGAATTTGTGCTTACATTCTATAATTCTTTTATACATGTTATTTTATAATGCTCTGCTAATGTTTTACACTTTCAATATTAAATTAGCCACATTTGTGAACGGCACAAAATACATACTTATTTACCCTTTCATAACAGAACATGCTTGATATATATATACATAATACTTATTTTATACTTAGAGGCAATTTACTGTATTTATTTCCCTTTTTTGTTTGGAAACCCATGTTAGATTGTGATAAGATAGGAGTTCATAAAATTCCACTCTGTCACAATCCAACATAGGCCTCCCCTTCCAAATAAAAAAAAAATATTTTTTTTTTCTCAAGTGTTCCTCCTTACTGTTCTAAAGGGGGGGGGGGTCTCTCTTTTAATGGCATCTCATATCTTCATGTTGTGGGTTTCGTTTACTCTTGAATTAACGTGTGCCCCTGTGATAGTTTGCATCTCACTTAGTGTCTTATTTTGTTCAGTCTCCTCGGATTCCTCTTTCTCACTCACTACGAATTTTGTTCCATCCCCTTTCAACCCTTTAAACGTGTTCTGTTTGTCAAAAAATTGCCTTGTGAATTGGAGGCATCTAGTCCTGCTAAGTTCTTTATCAGGATGGGGACTAGGCTCTCTCATTTTCCTCCTTTTCCTTTCCTAACTCTTCCATGACTTACTCTTGGGACATTAGGCCTAAACGTGTCTATTTCTAGGCTCCCAGTGCCAATTGAATTTCCCCGTGAAGTTCGATTTTTCCCCATGAAGGAGCACACAAAGTGTGCTCCTTCATGCTTGAGTAGTCATATGCTAGCTTACCTTTAGATTTACTAACCTGGGTTTTAAGGCTCCCCTTAAAAGATCAGATTCTAGGTGAGTTTCTTCTGCTCTTATGCAACTTTGATTCAATTTCCCTGTTTATGTTTTGCCTTCTTCCAAGGAGATATACTTCTTTCCTTGCATAATCACACTTAAACTTGTATCTCATTAAGAAATCATTGCCCAGAATCAGCTTTATGTGTGGGAGAGAAGATCCCAACAAGGCCAGAAACTCATGCTAGACACACATTCTGAACTCTGGCAGATACACTTCAAGATTTACTGATTTAGATGCGTGAGATGGAGGAGACATCAAAACATCAGTTTTGATGTCTCCTCCCTATTCACGAACGTCCCCCTCAAAGAAACCTTAGAGCTAATCCAAGCTAAATTTCCTCCCGATATCTCAGCCGTATTTCAGTTTACAATGAACTCAGGCTATTTCGTTTGGCAGGAAAAATTCTACAAACAGATAGAGGGGACAGCCATGGGTTCACCACTTTCCCCACCCTTGGCCAACTTTGTCATGGAGATGTTTGAAGAGAAAGCCTTAAACTCAGCCCCCACAAAAACCTACCATATGGCTTTGCTACGTTGATGATGTTTTCGCTATTTGGCCACATGGCCCGGATTCACTCCTCTCCTTCCTAACACACTTAAACAACCAACACCCTAAAATCAAATTCACCCTGGAAAAAGAAGAAAACAATAACCTCCCATTCCAAGACACACTAGTCACCTGCCAACCTGATGGAACCTTGGTTTTCTCAGTTTATAGAAAACCCACCCATACAGGCAGATACATTCACCAACAATCCCATCACCCCCCCTCACAACAATATGGAGTTATTAAGACATTATTCAACAGGGCAAAAATAATCTGTTCTAATGATCAAGCCCTAACCACTGAACTAAATCACATCTGTGCCACTTTCTCAGCCAACGGCTACCCCCTCCAAAAAATCCAAAAAATACTTAACCGAGTTATCCACAACCCACCACCCCCTCCCCTTCACAAAAAAAGATTGCTCTAAATCCATCACCATTCCCTACATCCGAGGCACCTTGGAAAAAATCAATAAAATCTTAAAAAAACATGACTTGACCACTTGTTACAGACCACATAGAAAACTTGCATCCCTTATCCGCTCCACCAAAGACCAACCACTTCCCCTAGACCTACCTGGTGTATACCAGGTCCCTTGCAGCTGTAAACTGTCCTACTTTGGCCAAACAGGCAGGACAGCAAATATCAGAATCTCAGAACACAAGGATTACATCCGATTTCACCAGTACAGCCACTCTGGGCTTGCAGACCACGCTCTGGATACTCGCCACAGAATAAGATGGAAGAAAGCCACAGTAATACACCGCAGCAAGTTCAAGTATGAAAGACTATTCATGGAATCAGCCTCGGCCCTTAGGAACATGCCAAACCTCAACAAATTTGGATGCATGAGACTGCCCCAAATTTGGGAAACTTTTATCAGAAGAACTTCGGCCCAAAGGCCAAGAACTACCAATATAGCCCGCCACGGGGGCACCATCAGGACTTTAGGAAAACGCTAGCTTCCTAGATTCAGTCTCATTTGCTGTTATTAGTACTTGTGTGCACGTGTCTTTGTAGTAAGTTCCCAAGAAGATGGCAACGTGACGTTCGCCCAAATATCGGAAAGTATATATTAAAGTTTATTTAATCTATATTTCTAGTATACGCTGTCAATTCCTTAAATTTTAGTTATCATTCTCACAGTATCTATCATACCCTGCCTTGAACTCGCTCACTGTCATAGCACCCACAACAGACTCTGGCAGCTTATTCCACTCATTTACCACTCTAATAGTAAAGAACCCAGCCCTAGCACCCCTGCTAACTACACTCTTGCCATCTTCCATAGGTGTCCCCTAGTTCTCCCACCACCAGTCCTGATCTCAAAAATATCCTCTGAATTAATCTTATAGAATCCTTTTAGCAATTTGAATGTCTCAATCATATCTCCCCTTTTCCACCTATCAACTATAGATATGATGGAGGTTTGTGCTCCAGTGTCAAGTAGGGCATTGCAATGCTCTCCAAGCACACTGGTCTTCACCATCATTTCATAAGACTGCCCACTTATTCCTTGTCCCTTCTTCCAAGTTCTATTAGCATAAGTATGAGGTCTAGGTTCGTTTTCATGACCTCTATTAAAGCGTCCCCTGCCTTTGAAACAGTTGCGAGCCGTATGCCCAATTCTATCGCACCTATAACATCTGGGAGGCTCTCTTCCATTTCCTTGATCATCGATCCTGTGCTCTGATGGTATTACAAACTTTTCTTGGGGGTAATAGCTGAAAATTTTTCCATTACCGCGTCCAGTCGGTCAAGAAGGGGCCTTTGTAGTCTCTCGACCTCTTCTCTAATTAAACATTTAGTTTCGACCACCTCTGAGATATTTGGTTCTGGGGCCTTCACTGATAATGACTCTAATCTTTTAATTACGTCGTTCAATCGCTCCATGACAGGCTTTTGGAGCAGTTCCACTTCCTGTTTTACTGTAGCCCTGATCTCACAAGTCTCAGGGGGGGATTTCAGTTAACTTATTTACTGTCTCACTATTATTGTCCTCATTTCCTTTTCTTGTCTTGGATTTTTCTTTCTTATCTTGGTTCATTATTGGGCAGCATTCTTGCTCAACCAAGTTTACAAGACTGGCAGCAGACGTGGGATGTATGTCTCTAAGTATCTGCTCCCTTTCTCTGACTGCATTTGTAGCATTCATCCAAGTTAGTCACCCTTTTATCGAAGGCAGTTTCCTTAAATTCCTTTCTTACTCCTTGCCTGAATTTCTGGAAAATGGCCCAGTCCAAATGAGGTTTCTCTTCATTGTGGACACTCAGGGTACTGGCCACCATTAGTAATCTGTTCTGAAAATCAGATACACTCTCCCTGTCCTTCTGAGTGCACCTCTGGAGTTTCCATAAATTAGGCCCCAAACTTCCTAGTTTAGAGAATTGGGAAATTAGGACCGTTTTAAACTTTGAATACTCCAGGGTTTCTCTTAGAATGGGAGAGGAGTAAAGAGATGTGCTTTGCATTATGAGATACTAAGGAAAGTGATGAGAACTTAGTCCACCTTTGCCACGAGTTGCCCCTATCCTGAAGATACTTCAGGTGCAAACTTTGTTTGCTTACACTTGGATAAAGGATTAAACTAAATATATAATTTATAGTCTAACCAAGTGAAAAACTTCCAACAAACAAAGCTTTCCATTTCATTCTATCCTTTCATATTCATTCTTCATGAACACTGTTGAAACTCGTGTTTCTTTTTTCTAAATTTTCTCTTATCTGGTCTCTCCACCTTTCCCATTGTCTTCTTCTTGGTCTTTTCTGCTAAATTTTCATTTCATCTATTGTTGGTATTCATTCGAAATTCGTTCTTGTATGTCTAAACACTCCAAGCATGAGTTCACAAATATTTCATCACTATTTTCTATTCCCAAAACATTCCTGATGCTCACATTTCTTGTTCTGTTTTTACTTGTTTTTGCCAGTATTGACCTCAAAACTTTCATTTTTCTTTCATTTTCATATTTCATGTTATCCATATTTCTGCTGCAGACAAAATGGGAAAAAAGTAACTTCTGTTAATCAAAAGCTTACACTTCAGTGGGACCTAACTGTCCTAAAGTAAATTACTTGCACTGCTAAAAAATCATTAGCTCAGTGAATATCATCCTTGATATTTTCTAATTTAAACTTCCACACTAAAAAGTACACTTCCCAAATATTTGAGGTTTTCACTACCCTTCATGACTTGCTCAATGAGTTTAACTCTATTAACTTGTACATTTTTTCTACAGTTTAAGACCATGCTCTCACTTTTCTTGCTATTTATTAATTGCAAGAAAGTAATCCATAATTCTGTAGCTCAACTGAATGTGCCCAAATCACCCACATCATCTTCAAACTCCATTCCTCATCATTAATCATATCTAGGATTATTCAACACCACAATCAACTACATTCGAGATAAGATACCTCTTTGTCACAGTCCATTATTACATATAAACACACCAACTCACCAAATTTAGTCTTCACACAGCTCTTACTTGCAACATACATATTCAAAATTGCAACTATTTCTTCTTTTCCTATGCCAGTCTTCTAAATTTCCAAGATCTCTCCATTTTCCATATAGAAAAAATCAAATCAATTGATCTCTCTTTTTCTAAAACTAAACTGCTCTTCTTAGATCCTCCTCTATTTATCCTTTATTGTTGTTTCCATTATCTTTTCATGAATCGTTTCACACTAACTAGATGTTATTCCTGTATAGTTCTACACTCCTTCTTTGAGCTGCCATTATGTATTGAAACAGCAATCCCCCTTGTTCAAAGATCAGACACTTCTCTCCAGATCACTCCGAACATGACACAGCCTTGTCATTCTTGAATTACCAGAAGTTCTGGTCATTTCAACAGGCATATCATCTATCCCAGCAGATTTTTCTATTCTTCATCTTCCTTAACCTCCTTTTCTATTTTCACATGTTTTATACATCAATAATTACATGGGTGTGAAGTGCCCATTGAAATTGAAATAACATGGATTCAAGGCATAGATTAATTTTTTTTATATATTTCATCCATGGCCATTTGGATGGTTTTTAAGGCTACTTCAACCTTTGCAAGATCTATTTCTTTATTATCTTCTCATGTCTGTATTCATTCCAGGTTATTTCACTATCACTGTGGCTTTCATCTATGTTTAACAGATCTCTAATCTTGCCACATCATCCCAATCTCTTCCATTAGTCACAAGATTTTATCTACATTTATTTAAAAAACTGATCTCAATGCTGCATCTTCTATTCTTCATTAATCCATATAAGATATTTTTGTTTCCATTAATACCTTCCTCCAACTTATGTGTTCTGTCTTTTTTTATCTTTTCCTCTGTAATTATTATTATATTTATTTATTTGCATAGCTCTTACTCTGATTATAAACAATCTTATCATCATTTGATCTAGTTCTTTATGAGCTTCTGAAAAACTACTTAACTATGTCTTTAACTCTACCAGAATGTTTCTTTTCCTTTACTGCTTCCAGTGATTCTTCCACACACAGACATGCCTCTTCTGCTGTTCCTACCATTACATTGTGAAATTTTTCCTATTCTTCATCTGCATTACCTGTTATTAACTTGTAAGCCTTTGTCCTGATCCGAGACTGAAATTGCTTTATCTCAGTCTCTTTCCACATCTCTGATTTCATCTTTTTTCTGCATTTATTTTTCACGCACATTAATAGGTGGTTGCTATATGAAGCCAATGTTCTCATCTAAGGAACAAATGGCAAAACTTTGATGTCCATGCTCCATTCTTTATTAAGAATTAAATAAGCTATAATCAAGTTTTGCTCACTATATCTTATGATTCTGTGGCTTTGTCTTTTCTCATACCAGCTGTGTCCAATTTTGAGATAATTGGATGCCAAAATCTAATGACTGTTGTCCTTTTTCATTTCTTTGACCAAAACCAAACATGCCAAAATTCATGATCTACTCATGTTCTGTTTTTTCTAGCTGGTGCATTAAGATCTGAGATTATTACACTTTTAGTTTGAATAATGCTCTCCAACTGCTCCTCAAATAATGTCTTTTCCTCCATATCTAGACCCAGTTGTGTTGTTGTTGTGAAGTGCATACCTAGATATGTGGCATCTATTTTCCATTACATTCAATACAAGTCTCATTATCATGTCTAATTCCATCATTCCATCATGCTTTGTTTGTCATTCTTCTTTACTGAGATTAAAAAAAAAAATTCAATTTTTTAATTGGACATCTGCTTCTTTCCAAAACAAAACAGTCTATTCTTGAAGCTCTCTTTTCTTTTTTTTTTTTTTTTTTTCATTTGCTTCGCTCAAACTCAAAACATCTAATTTCCTCTCCATCAGAATGTCTCCTTGTCTATACCAGTTAACCATCGTGTATGTTTCTATTCTCAGTTTCCTTTGCAGTTTAGGGTCATTTACCATTTATATCAATCTGGCTTTGATTCCGGTGTTTTTTAGCTTACTTAAATCCACTGCCAACTTGCTGATTCTATCACACCTTCACTAGATCCCCATTAGCTAGAACATTGAGGGTTTCTAATTAATTTTCATCTATCAGGCTTCCCTAAACAGTGTGTGCAATTTGTCACATCTTGATCTTTTCATGTTACATTGATAAGATTTTCCATAACATGAAAAAAAAGAAATAAAATAAAGCAACTTGATATGTTTCTCATGTAAGAATGAAACTTAGGTAATATTTTCACATTAATGCATTAAAACAAAGATATGTATTTTTAGTTTTCATGTATTATTTTAATAATGCAGTAAAGTCATTTAGTTAGGGAGTACAACTTATGCAGATTACTTTTATTTTTTCACCAACAGAATGCATTTGACCATGAAAAAGCAAAGAAGGATGGTAAAATCATTCCAAGTAAAGGTAATTCTATTTTTTTACTTGTATTTATTTATTTATTTTTACTCATTTGTTCATTACATTAATTTTTGTATTTACTTGAAAATATCCAGTGAAATAGTTAAAATTATCAAAAAATTTTCTCACTTCATTAGGTGTTGATAACCAGTATGATTCAGCAATGGAGGAAATTACAGAAAAAAAGAAAGAACTGAATGAATATCTGGAAGCACAAAGGAAAATTTTTGGATGTAAGGTAATTATGTTCAATATTCTATAGGGTGAATGTTTACCACTTATTTTTTTTTTTACTATACTTCATTTTGATTACCAAAATAAATTTGTTACGGTGTTTATGTAAATGAATGAAGATTCTTGAGTTTAAGGTAAGCTATTTGCTTCCTAATCTCTTCTACATTTGTTTCCCATCCGTCTCTATCTTCCAATTCCTATTGTGCAGTATAATTCATATTGGTCAACTGTATATATCCTTCCCATGCATTCCCAAACACCAAAAATTATAAAAACAATATAATTGATACTCACTTTAACAAATATCAGTATAACAAATTCACTTGCTCATTAAAACAAACTACTGAAAGCTAACGCTCCAACCAAAGCCAGCCTTATAGATGGAATGCTATACGAAACAAAATTCTCTATAGTAGACTGTACTTGATTTTTCATGCTCTGCCAAGAAAAACATTGTGAACCTTAACAGCTTACACTTGAATAAAGGATTAAAACAACAATATAGTTTCTTGGTATCTTTAATTTATAGTATAACCAAGTGAAAAAACTTTCAACATGTATCTCAAATCAATATTAATATTGTATCTCATGTTTAACATGTATACATGTAATAACATGTATCTCAAATTAATATTTTAATAATAAGGTGGGACACCTTTGACTACTTGTATATGGCTAATATATGACTTCTGCATTATTTCAACCTTGGTATCTCTTCTGGATCTATCTCCCACTGATGATATCCAGAGTAAATTATTAAAAAAGGGTGGCACCCCAATTGGCAATTCCTATAGGTAGAGATGACCTGCTAATGCGTCTGCCTGATATCTCCACTTGGGCCTGGCTCTCACTGAAGAGACCTCAATAAAGGTCGAAACTAGTCTGGGTAGTGGCCCTTCCCTTAATGCATAACATAGACATATCCGCAAGGAGATGTGTTTTGCATTATAGGAGATACTGAGATAGGAGTGTTGGTATCTTGCTCCACCTTTGCAACGAGTTGCCCTGGTGTTGTACCACCTTGACCCAGTCCTGAAGATACTTTCAGGCGCAAACTTGTTTGCTCACACTTGGATAAAGGATTAAACTAAATTTATTATACTCTAACCAAGTGAAAAATAAAACTTTCAACATCTTTCTCTAAATCCAGAGTAAATTATTAAAAAAGGGTGGCACACCAATTGGCAATTCCTAAAGGTAGAGATGACCTGCTAATGCTTCTGCCTGATATCTCCACTTGGGCCTGGCTCCCACTGAAGAGACCTCAATAAAGGTCGAAACTAGTCTGAGTAGTGGCCCTTCCCTTAATGCATAACATTAGACATATCCGCAAGGAGATGTGTTTTGCATTATAGGAGATACTTAGATAGGGATGTTGGTAGCTTTCTCCACCTTTGCAACGAGTTGCCCTGGTGTTGTACCACCTTAACCCAGTCCTGAAGATACTTTCAGGCGCAAACTTTGTTTGCTCACACTTGGATAAAGGATTAAACTAAATTTATTATACTCCCACTGATGAGACTTCAATAAATGTTGAAACCAGTCTGGGTAGTGGCCTTTCCCATCATGCTTTTGCATTATGAGATACTAAGCCAATTGATGTGAAGCCATTAGCCTCTATATACAAGTAGCCCGGTTGTGAAGATACTTCACGTGCAAGCATTGTTTGCATACACTTGGATAAACGATTAAACCAAGAAAATAATTTTTTGGCATCTTTAATTTATAGAATGTATGAATGATTGTAAGAGGCCACTAAAAATAGATGATCATGCATGCAGAGGATTCAACAAATAAAGCTTTACAATAGATTGATAAAAGATAGTGACAAAGATTTCTAGTTGGCAAAGATTTCTATCTGACAAAATTGGAGTCATGGCAAATAAATAATAGACTAATTCAGAAGAAAGTTGTTGATAGGAAGTTAGTAATAAGATAAAATTTATCATCTTTTGTTTAAAATGTGAATTCCATTCACAGAACATTGTGAACCTGTTATACATCTAGTGTTACTTGTGTGCTGTGGAAAGTTACGTAATCCAGGAACACCTCTCCAGAGACCAAACATGGAACTTTTTTCAAGCCATATCAGAAATCCAGTAAGGATGGTGGTGATGGTCTCCCAATGGACAATTCTACATCTACATTCATAAAACATCCATTTTCATGATGGAATTCAGACTCACAGCCTGTTAGTTGGAGATTGTATATGCTCATTCAGGCAACCTCGCTAGTAATATGAATTTGATGAGGATGATCTGAATTCATTAATTCATTTATTTAAGTTTAAAATGTAGCGAAAGTAAACTCAGAGGTATTTGAAGAAAGAAAATACAATTAGAGTATTATAGTCATATCGTCATTTATACATAGATGGATAGGAGTAATACCAGAATGTTTTTCACTTTATTACAAAGTAAATTTTACTTGCAAGAAATTATATTCTTGTTTAATCCTTTACCCAAGTGTAAGCAAACAAAGTTTTCACGTAAAGTATCTTTGCGACTAGTCTGTAGAACTAGTCGCATTAATATCTGTATAGAGAATCTAATAACTTCATGTCAATTTCCCTAGTATCCCATAATGCAAATGATCTCAATAAACATCAAAAGGCCTCTGAGATTTTCACCCAGCAGTACCAGTTCAATTTCCTTTGGCATTTATTGAGATCTCATTAGTGGAGGCCAGATCAAGGAAGATACCAAGGTTGAATTAATACATGTTATATATTTCCTATCTACAAGTAGGAAAAAGATATATTTCCTTATTATTAAAATACTCTGGACTTTGGTTTGCATGCCTTTTCAACAACTGAATTAAGATTTTGCATTGTATATTCTTTTGTAGTTTTGGTATATAGAAATTTTGACACAACTTTTACATTGAAGTTGAAGATTTCTTCAAAGAGATGTTTAGAAAGACACTGAACAACCTCCTCCACATCTTATGTCAACTCAAGGCCTGAGATTTTCTTCCAGCAGTGCCAGTTCAATTTCCTTTTTTGTTGTTGTTCACTGGGTTAGAATCATCATTCAAAATCGGGCACAATGTTTGCATGTTATAACTTCTTCAGAATTCTTTTCGTGTCAAATTGCATTCTTGGGTCATTTGCAAGAGAAAAAAATTGCTCAAAAGTGATGATTGCTGATCCATTGGTTGAATCAATGAGGTGGTTTTCGAGGGGGGGGATTTACTTTTAGAAATCTCGAGGAATACTCAAGCTTGAAGCTATGAGCAGGTGAGTTATCCACAAACTGGAGGGTCTTCTTCACCAGGTTCTTATTCCAAAAACTGCTCTATTGCTGGCATATAGTAATTCACAAACCAACCTTGAAAATTTTCATAGGCCTCCTTGTCTTTTGATTACTATCTTCAAAATCAGTGGTAGTTTTGACAGTTACATTTTTCAATGCTTTTGGATAAGGAGTGTTTTCATTTTGAAGTCTCTTTAGGCATTTCATCCCATCATCGGTATTAGACAAACATTTGGTGTCTTGAGTCCTGACAACTTCTGTTCATCCATCTTTCATAATGTATGTTCTTTTGGACGTCATTTTCTAGAAGAGACCATTTTCATCAAAATTGAATAATTAAGCAAGTGAATAACCTTGGACAAGTTCTTCAGATTTTCCTTGAAATTTGTTAGTTGCAGCTTTATCTGCTGACATTTATCATTTTTTTACATCTCTGCAAAGACATAGTGGCTTCTTTTCAAGAAACAGTAAAATTAGCTTACCCACTATTATGGAGCCTTGTGCATGTTTTGCGAGTACTTACTAATGATAGTTTTTCTATTTATGACAAATATCTAGTTGTAGTCTATATGCAACCTCTTGAGATTGTGCACATGACCACAGATTGTTTTATTGCACTTTTTTTTTTTTTAACTTTGATGTTACTTGTACAATATATTTTGTTATATCACAAGACCAGATTTAAAAAACAAACTAAAGATTGGCTCTTCTCTCTCTCTCTCTCTCTCTTATTGGAAACATAAAACAAATCTCAAAAAGTGAGGTCAAAATTTGGTGAGCATTCGAAAAATACATTGAGTGCACATTTAATATTTATTTTATGGCGTGACATCCTGATGGTTCAGTGCTTTGCTATTCCCAATGTATCCCTAATAGACGTTATCAATCTTTCACTTTTTTTTTTTTCCAGCTAAGTTTCTTAGCTCTCTTCAGCTTTAGTACTATATCTGTATTACAAGTAAGTGGAATAGCGTAATCCTGAAATTATTAAACATCATAACAATGATGTGCACATTTAAGGAGAGCTTTGTCAGAACTTTTATCAGAATCTGACATGAATAAGAGGAGAGTAATTATGTTAAGGCACTAAAAATAAATAATTGACAATTGTGTATGTGTATATGTGGTATTTAACAATATTACTTATCAGGCATGAGAAGATTAAAGACAGTTATTTAGGTTCAGTTTTATATATATCATATTTCCCCGAAAAGACCTAACCGGAAAATAAACCCTAGCATGATTTTTCAGGATGCTCGTAATATAAGCCTTACTCCAAAAATAAAAGCTCCAGTTAAGATCATCAGAGAAACGGACGCATTTAATACGTCCGTTGCAACACACGACGGACATATTGAATTATAAAATAATAATATTAATATATAATTAAATATAAATAAATGATATTTATTTATATTTAATTACGTAGTGAACACGTAGTGATATGTCGTATCACCTTATTGACATCAGATTTATTTCCTCATATATCACCTGCTCACTCACAATTAAACCATCCTCTCCACTCGAGTTTCTCATGATTTCATCCTGATGAGGATGAAACGCCCTTATATTTTTTTTTCCAGCTAAGTTTCTTAGCTCTCTTCAGCTTTAGTACTATATCTGTATTACAAGTAAGTGGAATAGCGTAATCCTGAAATTATTAAACATCATAACAATGATGTGCACATTTAAGGAGAGCTTTGTCAGAACTTTTATCAGAATCTGACATGAATAAGAGGAGAGTAATTATGTTAAGGCACTAAAAATAAATAATTGACAATTGTGTATGTGTATATGTGGTATTTAACAATATTACTTATCAGGCATGAGAAGATTAAAGACAGTTATTTAGGTTCAGTTTTATATATATCATATTTCCCCGAAAAGACCTAACCGGAAAATAAACCCTAGCATGATTTTTCAGGATGCTCGTAATATAAGCCTTACTCCAAAAATAAAAGCTCCAGTTAAGATCATCAGAGAAACGGACGCATTTAATACGTCCGTTGCAACACACGACGGACATATTGAATTATAAAATAATAATATTAATATATAATTAAATATAAATAAATGATATTATTGACAATATTACTTAAAATAAATGATAATATAAATTATAATTAAGTATTTGTAAATACCCAAGCTAAACCTGATATCAAAATACTATCTGCAGAATTCTAAATTGAATTATTGCTGTAATAATATGAAAACTTTTGACGCGATTTAAATGCTTATGTAAACAGATGAACTCAAGACTTATTGCCGAATGACCAGTCGGAGTACAGACACAACTCATGAATAACATGCGCACTTGATAACGAACGGATGTGGTTGTGTCTAATGTGAATCTTCATAATTCAATATGTCGTGTTACTTAATGTACTCGTGTGAAATAAAGAAATGTTTTCTGAATTTTGGTGCCTGCAGTTTTTCGTTGCTTTTGTGTGGACCATCATTCTTAACTGTCATCATTTTTGTTGCCACTCCTGTCTCGTAAGTCTTCAATTAACACTTGATTTAATGGTAGATTTAAAGAGAATAATATTTTGACCCCCCAGACAAAATGAGTGCAAAAAGAAAGACCTATTCCGTCGAGTACAAGAAAGGAATCGTGGGGGACTCCCGGGACAAGAATCTTACAGCTTTCTGCAAGGAGAAGAAGTTGGATCTCCGAATGGTCCGAAAATGGTGAGCAGAGTACGATAACCTCAATCAACAGGTGGACGAGGGAAATGCTAAGAAGCTCAAGTATGGATCAGGTCGACAACCATTATTTCCTGAGCTGGAAGACATCATCTGTGAATGGATTGCTGACAGGAGAGCAAAGACTTTGGTTGTGCGCATGGCTGATATTCAAGCATTTGCCCTTGCAATGGCACCACAGTTAGAAATATCCCCAGAAGAATTTAAAGCATCACAACACTGGCTGGATGGCTTCCTTCAGTGATATGAACTGTCTCTAAGAAGTTCAACAACACTGTTCAAGCTGAAAGATATTAAAGTTATTAAACATGCACTTGCATTCAAGTCCTTTGTTGATGACATCGACTTTTCTAAATACCAACTCTCCAACATGATTACTATGGATGAAACAGCAGTGTTTATGGGCCAAGGATCTCAAACGACAATTGATCAGAGGGGTGCCTCGTCAATCTACATTCCCTCCACTGATTACGAAAGTGCACATGTTACCTGTATTTTGGCAATTCGTCTGGTTGGAAAGAAAGCCTCACCTCTAATCATCACTAAGGACAAGAAAGATAAGATTGAACGTGTTTCAGGCCTTTATGTTCTTGAAACCGAAAAAGCCTGGTGCACCCAAGCAGTTATAAGGAAGTGGGTCGATTTAATGTTGCCACTTGTTTTGCGAGGTGGCCAAACAGGTCTGCTAGTCTGGGATTCAGCCATCACTCACTGTGCTAAAGTAATTATGTTAAGGCACTAAAAATAAATGAAGACGCTAAAGACATGAAGAACTTCCTTGCAGAGAGAAGAATATATCAAATAATGATTCCTGCAGGAACTGCCTATCTTTTAAACTCTTGATATTGCAATAAACAAGCCATTCAAGGACCATTTGCATGTGGAAATCAATGACTACATTGAAAATAGAATGGAGAGAAATCACCTAGCCTGCAAAAGGTTGTTACTTGGGTGAAGAATTCAAGAGATAAAATCACTGACAGTTGTGTTGCCAATGCACTACGAGCAGGCTATATGGACAAGAAGTGCTCATTTAAGGAGAGCTCTATTGCTGGACATGAGAGATTGGGGCCGATGGTTCTACAGGAAATGGAGTCGCAAGAAATTCAGGCTGGAATTCGGGATTTGGAGAGTTATGACGATGTTCCAGAAGAAGATGACATGACTGTATTTTAATAAATGTAGATTTTTGTACATGAATAAATGTAGATTGTTGTACATGAAAAAATAAGACATCCCCTGAAAGTAAACCCTAATGCGTCTTTTGGAGTAAAAATTAATATAATCCCCGGTCTTATTTTCGGGGAAAAACGGTAGTATAGCTTTAGCTTTGTTCCAGTGGATCCTGTGTCTGGAAAAAATTACATCATGAGTAAGATATGATTGATTGATCTTTCTAACTTACACATGATTGATTTATGTTCTTTTAAGCATGCAGATGCTGATCTCCCTGTTTGACATAGCATGATAGACCATTATTATTAACATCTTACCTTCATGGAGCAGAAACATTGTGGGAAGTATACTCTATCACATACAAAGCTCAACCAAACTGATTCAGTGTGTGTACATTCATAACAAACTCTGGCAGTGCATTCCACTCATCAACTACTATCCATGTAAAGAACTTGCTTTCTCCTCACTCCCACTCCCCTTATACAGTTTCCAGAGATGACCTCTTGTTCTACCCCACCCCTCTCCTGTTCTGTGAAAAGTCTCTTCCATTTCAACCTGATAAAAACCCCTGACTAACTTATATTGTTCAATTATATCCTCACCTCCTGTTCATGAAGCTTTGCAATTTACATTCTCTTCATCTGTCCTCATATTCCACATTCCAAAGACCCCTCACCACCTTTGTGAATCTTCTTTGGACCCCCTTTCTAACATATTCTTGTCATGAAAATCTGGCAACCAATCTGTGCACAATAATCCATATAAGACCTTATACAATGGCATCATAAACTCTTTATTTCTGCATGTCGGGGTCCTCTTCATCATTGCAATTATGTGATGTGACGTCTTCGCAACTTGTGCAATGTCGCCCCTAAATTTCAAGTCCTTGTCCACCACTACTCCCAGATCTCTCGTCTCCTCTACCTCCTTTAAAGTTTTCCCACCAAGTGGATACTTTTCAACAGTGAACTGACAGTTCCACTTACCTTCCTATTCATGCAATCTATTCAAGCCCTGCTGTGAGGCCATAACATCTGCTTGACTCTGTATTGCTCTTCCATTTGCATCATCTGCAAATAGCTGCATATCACCAGTTAAATCTAGCCAAGGATCATTAATATACAAATTGAACCATAATGGACCCAAAATTGACAGCACTAGTGACCTTTCTCTTTTTTTGGGGGGGGGGGAGGGGGGAGGAAGGTCACTAGTGGTGTGCCACAGGAGTCAGTTTTGGGTTCACTGTTGTTCGATTTTCTGATATCTATCTGACAGCAAGTCACGAATCCAACTTGGAAGTCTGTTATCCAATCCCATTAATTTCAGTTTAATTAACAGCTTGTCGTGTGTTGCAGTCTGTCAAAAGCTTTTGCGAAATAAAAGTATACCGCTGTATGCATCTCCTTTGTCCAAGACATTCGTCATCTTGTTATAGTACATAAGTAAAGTAGTAAAACATGATCTCCCTTTAACAAACCCATGCTGGCAACCACAGAAAATGCTTTTTATCAACCCATTTCTGTATCCTAGTTCTCTCCAATCTTTTTCTAGTACCTTCACCACAACTCCACTTATATAGATTGGCCTATAATTAGTAGCCACAGCCTTATTGCCACCTTTATGCAGTGGAACAATTTTTTTTTTCTTTCCACTTTCTTGGAACCTGTGTTGTTGTAAGACTATTATGAATGGGCATTGCGATGCTACTGCCAATTCACGATCACCCTGGAACATTCTCTTAGAACACGTAGTGATATGTCGTATCACCTTATTGACATCAGATTTATTTCCTCATATATTACCTGCTCACTCACAATTAAACCATCCTCTCCACTCGAGTTTCTCATGATTTCATCCTGATGAGGATGAAACGCCCTTATAAATTGATCACTGAGTACCTCTAAAATGTCTTCTGCAGCAGTTACCATTCTACCATATTCATCTATTAACATCATCTTATCATAATCATCCTTCTACTTTCCACATATCTAAAAATCTCTAGGGTTTTTTTTTCTTTGCCTGATTTACTAATTTCTGCTCATACTGCTCTTTTGTTGTCCTTACTGAGTGACTCTCCTGGTTTTCTCTTTATACTCTTCACGTAATTGATTATTACCATCATTCATCTTGTACTGTTTCAAAGCACCTTCTTCTTCTTCCAGATTTCATGCTTAATCCCTTCATTCATCCATTTTACACCTACCTTATTCAGCCTCTTTTGACCTTCGGAATACGTTCACACACTGATGTTGCTGTGTATTTCTTTATCAGTTCCTAAGCAGCATCTGTTTCCTATTGCTGAACTCTCCATTTCATGCTATAGCTCCAAGCTTGTCAGCTTGTCATAATCACTTTTCACAGTCACTTAATCATAATTTCATAATCACATATTACTTCCACATATATCCTTTCCTCACTAAGGCCTGCATATTATGGCTAGCCACAACCCAGGTGATCACTTCATGATCACTCTCACCAACTGGAGGAAAGTGCAAAATCCCACTCAACAGTTACATCCTCTGATGAAATGATCAGATCCAAAACTCTCTATCCTCATATGCCCTCCTTTATATACTGCCTGAGATAGTTCTCTCTGAAGAAATTAATTTTCCTTATTCCCAAATGCTATCTCTTCATTCCAATCTATACTGCCATAATTAAAATCGCCGATAATAATTACCCGTCCTTTGTTCACTAACTAGTTGTTCATATATTTCTTCATCACCACTCTCTGCATTTCCTGGCCTATAGCAACATCCAACTAAATATCTCCTCCTGTCAACCTTCACCTCGCACCACACTGTCTCATAACCATTGCTACTATTTCCCTCTTTCATGTCTTATGTGGACATAATTCTCCTGCTATCATCAGCGGCACTTTTCCTCCCTTCTTGTCATTTCTCTCCTCGCAAAATACACTATATCCTTCCATTTCTATTCCTGTTAGGATATCATCTTCATTCAGCCACATTTCACTGATTCCAAAGATTTTGGGGAGAATAAACTCAGTAAGTGAAACCATTTAATCTCCCTTATTTCTGATACTCCTGGCATATGTAAATAAAACACAGCAGTTTACTTTTAGGTGTATAACCATTCTTACACGAGCCCCTTGTTGGTTGTGATTTCCATGCACCTGCTCTTGCCCAATCACCTTAATAACACTCTAACCTATTTTGGGAGAATGACAACAGCTTTGTTCTTATGTTGACCCTTCATCATTTAAGATGAATCAAATGTTGAAAGTAGAGTCACATCTCAATTATTTTTCCATTTCATTTCAAATTACAAATAACTATGACTATTATAACTAACCACCAACTCTCTCTACACTACTAAAGACAAATATTGAATAGCTTCACACCCATGTATCTACTATGCATTGCACCCCCCCCCCCCCTATAAGAATCTAAATTCCATCTTAAGCCAAAACATGAAATAAACCAATGGGAACAGCCATATGAGTATTTTCATCACTAAAAAACAATACTAGGAATAACCAACAGTTAGGGCGCATGATTACAATGGAATCTCAATATGCATGCGGTAAGGTGTTATAGAACTAAATTAAAATATAACTGATCACAAAAAAAAAAAAAAAATACATATATATATATAATAACATATATAAAGAGTTATTACTATAATTACGGCTATTTTGCCTGCTTCAGTTTAGGAGTGCCCCTGTTTTTAGGAACCCCCTTTCCCCTTCCCCCTCCCTATATAAAAAATCAACCCTTTCACCTTTCCCCACGCTATATAATATAGTAATATAATATATATGTTTATATATATATATATATTACTGAAGAAAAAACCCGGGTTTTTCTAATTTAATTCTCCCAAATTGCCTACCCCACCTCCACACACTTAGTAGTTTTCGGACATCTCATAAAGAAGAAAAGCCGCAACACCCAGAAAAAGGTATATGTAAATTTCTCTTCCTTATGCTACATATACTTTTTGGTAAATTTACATCTACAATGCCTTAAGAATCCATGAGTAAATAGCCAATGACATTTAAACAGGGGCACTCCTAAACTGAAGCAGGCAAAATAGCCGTAATTATAATAGTTTATTAAGAGGAGTAACATGGGAGTTTTCCCAGAAATAATATACATATATAAAGAGATTATTTTACGCAATTTTGCATGACAATTTCCCATACTTTAGGAATAGTAAGAACGTCGTTGCGGTTTAAATTTGGTCTGTGTAGTAGGGCTTCAGCACTTTCTTTATATAAACGTTCATGTTTATATAAAGATCTATGTAAAAGTTTCGGCTTTTCCCAATGGATCCTATGGTTGTGGTTTTCAACTCCTTGTTGAGAGAGACCAGATTTCTGCGGAATGCAATCCATTTAGTATGGCTGTATTTTTGATTATTTCTAGTTCTTGGTTTTAAAGATTCTTCAGAGGAGCAGAATTTGTGTGCTCTGGTAACGAGTGATTTAATGATGCCAAATTTCTGAGATGGATGATGAGTGGAAGAATTGTGAATGTATCCACCTGAAAATGTATGCTTGCGATGGAACCGTCTTCTTTTCTTTGAATGTGTAAATCCAGAAAGAGATACCATGTGTAGATTATTTTTCTAGCATAAAGTTGATGCGAGGGTGAAGAAGGTTTATTTTATCTAGAAACAGGTGTAATTCATCTTCGGGATAATCTCAGATTGCAAAGACGTTGTCAACATATCATAGCCAAATTTTTGGTTCGGGTTCAAAAGTGAATTTTTTCTTCAAGGTGTTCTTGTTTGAATTACTGTACTGAGGATGTCCCAAGATACTTGGGATGAAATATTTACATATTAAAACTTATCACTGTGGTTAGTACGTGTGTTTTTTAGTGATGAATTCACCACTGGTTTCATTGTATAAAAATGTCTTATTCCTTCACGGGGAACTGACAGCACAGAAGACCTACTTACTAGGCAACCTTCAATTAAAACAGGGTAAGCTACGTGCTAGAATCTCTTTTTTAAAAAAGTGCAGATGCAATAAACTCAATCCAACTTTTGCAAAACTAAAAGAAGTCATCAAATCTCCAGGTGCCCATAAAATCTATTTGAAAGCAAGCCATTCATTACGGCTTAATCAGTTACGAGTTTCTAGAAGCAGAATTATCAAATCAAGATCTGCTACGTTTGATTATAAATGTCTCAAAAAATGCGAGGATAAAAGCTTTTCATAAAGGCAATTCTAATCTACATAATAAATACCTCATCATCATCATCATCAAATTCCTGCCATGTACCCTCAAGGGGTGTACAGGATATGATAGTACTACATGAAAAAAATTACATCATTATTAATTTCCTATCTACAATTTTCCTCCAAATCAGTCTGTTACTTGTCAACACTCCAATATTATCAGATCTTATATTTCTATCGTCTAAAGCACTTTGTACCGTATCAATCCACCTATATCTTGGTCTTCCTCTCGGTCGTTTTCCTGCCAACCTGGCAGAGAACACTTGTTTTGCTAATCTTTCCTCACCCATTCTGTTTAAGTGACCATACCACCTGAGATTAGCTCTGCTAACGCATTCCTGGATGCAGACAATGTCAAGTTCTTTCCTAATATAATCGTTTTTAATATGATACTGCCATTGATGCCATCTGTTCACGCCTATAATCTTTCTCAGGACTCTCATATCTGCAGTCTCTAGTCTTTGGTCAAGTGTTTTACTTCTGACCCAGCTCTCAGATCCATAAGTTAAAACTGGTTTGAACACTGTCTTGTATACAGCTAATTTAGTGTTCCGACTAATTTCTCTCTTATTCCATATGAATTTATTCAATTGACTTCCCACCATACCAGCTTTGCTGATTCTGTTGTCTATTTCTATATTTAATTTACCATCTTCAGTAAAAATCGTGCCTAAATAGCTGAAATGTTTTACTTGTTCCACAGGTTCTCCATTCACAACACAGTTGACATTTTCAATGATTCTGCATATTTTCATTGTCTTTGTCTTTTTATTGCTGACTTTCATACCATATCTATTACAACAGTTATTCAATTTAGTCAGAGAATCTTGCAGACTGGTAGCGGATTTATTTAGAAGTATAACATCATCCGCATAAAGCAAAGAGCTGACATTAACTTCTCCAATTTTGATATCTTGTTTAATACCACTTTCCTTCATAATGTGATCCATATAGATAATGAATAACAGAGGGGATAATGTACATCCTTGTCTCACACCAGATTTAACATTAAACCATCTTCCAGTACTTCCTTCAATTCGAACTGCTGACTTACAACTCAAATAAAGACTAAGTATTGCTTGATATAATGTCCCATTGACACCATATAACTGCAGCGTATTGAATAGCTTCTCTCTTGGCACCTTGTCATATGCCTTTTCCCAGATCGACAAAACTTAAATACAGATCTTTGTTATATTCCCATGCTTTCTCGACTATTTGTCGTAAAGTGAAGATCTGATCCTGACAGCCTCTATTTGGCCTGAATCCAGCTTGTTCTTCACCAAGCTTTTCTTCCACAATTCTTCTCAACCGTTTCTCAAGTATACTTGCATAGATCTTGCCAGGAACACTAAGTAGGGAAATACCTCTGTAATTCTCACATGCAGTTTTATTTCCCTTTTTATATATGGGTACTATGAGAGCTCTACTCCAATCATCGGGAATTCGTCCCTCTGTCCAGGCTTTCTGAACTATGCAGTGCAGCCACTGTAAGACTCTCATACCACCATACTTCAGCTTTTCTGGTCGAATATCATCTACTCTTGCTGCCTTTCCAAATTTCAAGCCTTTGATGGCTTTTTCTACTTCAAGTATGGATATGTATTCCTGACTGCATGCCTGGTCAGTGTTTTTTACCACTGTGCTGTTATCACTGCTTGTTTCGTTTAGCAGTTTTTCAAAGTAATTACTCCATACTTCAAGGATATCTTTTTCTCCCGTTTTCATGTCACCTTTATCATCTCTAATTCCTTTTATAGCACTCTTTCCTCCATCCTTAAGCTTCTTCAACAACCTCCAGAATATTTTGCCACCTTCTTGATATTTATTTTCTATATTCTTGCCAAAGTCCTCCCATAACTTTTGTTTAGCTAGTTTTACAGAGTGTTTAGCATTCTTGCATTTGTCTCTATATTCTCTAAGAGCACAAGCTGACTTATTTGACAGGAACTTTTGGTATGCTTTCTTCTTTTCCTTCACTGCCTCTTTAACCTCCTGTGTCCACCAAGGAGTTCTGATTTTTTTATGCTTACAAACAACCTCACCACATGCCTCTCTGGCAGAATCAATCAATGTTTTCTTCAGAGTTTGCCACTGAATCTCCAAGGTTTGATTCCTGTTCTCAAACTCTTTCATTTTTCCTTCAATAATCTTTGTGTATTTTAGTCTACAGCTCACATCTGAGAGCTGCTCAACTTTTATTCGCTTTAAAACTTTCTTACATGTTATTCTTTTCAATATGAAATTCAATTTTATCCTGCTCAAGACTAAATAGTGATCACTTCCAATTTCAAATCCTCTGTACACTCTGGTGTTCTGCACCAGGGAGAAAACATCACTATCAACAATAACATAGTCAATGAGACTTTTCTTATTCCTAGCCTCTTCTCTCCATGTGAGTTTGTGCACATTTTTATGTTGGAACATGGTGTTAGTAATAACCAGTCCATGTCCTGAGCAGAAATCCAACAGATATTTGCCATTATTATTAGCTTTGCTCTTTTCTCCAAATTTTCCCAAAATATTTTTGTATGTCTCACAATCATTTCCTACTCTGCTATTTAGATCCCCAACAAGGACCAACTTTTCATTTTTCATTGTGTCAGTTGCTTTTTCTAAAGCCTGAAAAAATTCCTAATAAATACCTAATAAAATTCCTAATAAATACCTTAACTTGCTAAATCGATCTAAGAAGACCACTAATAAACTACCGACCGAAAAATGGGTAGTCAGCTTATCTAACCGTCCACTAACAACAGACGAATTAAATGTTCTAGCAAGAGGCCATAAATTTGCTTTTTCTTCTTCTTCTTCTTCTTCTTTAGTATTCTGCAATTGAGCAGGTTCTTCTTTTAGTAGCAGATCCTTCCACTCTCTTCTGTTCTGAGCCTTCTTCCGTCTATTTTTCCTTTGATGGCCTCTCTGATGATATCCATTCCCTATCAAAATACGTCTGATCTAGTTTCCCTTGCTTCTTTTTATCCTCCTGAACAGATTTATTTCTTCTACTCTTTTTAAAACCTCATCATTAGTTATTTTATCTGTCCATTTGATTTTTTCCATCCTTCTCCAAATCCACATCTCAAAGCTTTCAAAAATCTTAATTTCTTCTTTCTTCAATGTCCAAGTTTCAGATACATAGAGGGCAACACTCCACACATAACATTTTATTAATCTTTTCTTTAGGTTTCTATGCATTTTACTTCTGAATAAATTCCATTTTCTATTAAAGGCATCTCTTTCCATCACTATTCTTGCTTTTATGTCACTTTTACATCTTTCATCACTGTTAATAACACTTCCTAGATATATAAATTTTTAAAGCGAATAAAAGTTGAGCAGCTCTCAGGTGTGAACTGTAGACTAAATTACACAAAGATTATTGAAGGAAAAATGAAAGAGTTTGAAAACAGGAGCCAAACCTTGGAGATTCAGTGGCAAGGTTTGAAGAAAACCCTCATTGATTCAGCTAGAGAGGCATGTAGTGAAGTTGTCTGCAAGGATAGAAAAATTAGAATTTCATGGTGGACACAAGAAGTTAAAGAGGCAGTGAAGGAAAAGAAGAAAACATATTAAAAGTTCCTGACAAATAAGTCAGCTTGTGCTCTTAGAGAATACAGAGACAAATGTAAGAAAGCTAAACAGTGTGTAAAACTAGCTAAATGTCATGGGAGGACTTTGGCAGGAACATAGAAAATAAATATCAAGAAGGTGGCAAAATATTCTGGAGGTTGTTGAAGAAGCTTGGGAATAGAGGAAAGAGTGCTGTAAAAGGAGTTAGAGATGATAAAGGTGATATGAAAATCGGGGAAAAAGATATCCTTGAAGTATGGAGTGTAATTACTTTGAAAATTTGCTAAATGAAACAAACAGTGATGACAGCACAGTGATAAAAAAACACTGACCAGGCATGCAGTCAGGAATACATATCCATACTTGAAGTAGAAAAAGCCATCAAAGGCTTGAAATGTGGAAAGGCAGCAAGAGTAAATGATATTCGACCAGAAATGCTGAAGTATGGTGGTATAAGTCTTACAGTGGCTGCACTGCATAGTTCAGAAAGCCTGGACAGAGGGACGAATTCCAGACAATTGGAGTAGAGATCTCATAGTACCCATATATAAAAAGAGAAATAAAACTGAATGTGAGAATTAGAGGTATATCCCTACTGAGTGTTTTCCTGGCAAGATATATGCAAGTATACTTGAGAAACAGTTGAGAAGGATTGTGGAAGAACAAGCTGGATTCAGGCCAAATAGAGGCTGTCAGGTTCAGATCTTCACTTTACGACAAATAGTCGAGAAAGCATGGGAATATAACAAATATCTGTATTTAAGTTTTGTCAATCTGGAAAAGGCATATGACAAGGTGCCAAGAGAGAAGCTATTCAATACGCTACAGTTATATGGTGTCAATGGGTTATTATATCGAGCAATACTTAGTCTTTATTTGAGTTGTAAGTCAGCAGTTAGAATTGAAGGAAGTACAGGAAGATGGTTTAATGTTAAATCTGGTGTGAGACAAGGATGTACATTATCCCCTCTGTTATTCATTATCTATATGGATCACATTATGAAGAAAAGTGGTATTAAACATGATATCAGAATTGGAGATGTTAATGTCAGCTCTTTGCTTTATGCGGATGATGTTATACTTCTAAATAAGTCCGCTACAAGTCTGCAAGATTCTCTGACTAAATTGAATAACTGTTGCAATAGATATGGTATGAAAGTCAGCATTAAGAAGTCAAAGACTATGAAAATAAGTAGAATTGTTGAAAATGTCAACTGTGTTGTGAACGGGGAATCTGTGGAACAAATAAAACAATTCAACTACTTAGGCACGATTTTTAGTGAAGATGGTAAATTAAATATGGAAATAGACAACAGAATCAACAAAGCTGGTATGGTTGGAAGTCAATTGAATAAATTATATGGAATAAGAGAGAAATTAGTCGGAACACTAAATTAGCTGTATACAAGACAGTGTTCAAACCAATTTTAACTTATGGATCTGAGAGCTGGGTCAGAAGTAAAACACTTGACCAAAGACTAGAGACCGCAGATATGAGAGTCCTGAGAAAGATTAGAGGCGTGAACAGATGGTATCAATGGCAATATCATATTAAAAGTGAGAATATTAGGAAAGAACTTAACATTGTCGGCATCCAGGACAATCTCAGGTGGTATGGTCACTTAAACAGAATGGGCGAGGAAAGATTAGCAAAACAAGTGTTCTCTCCCAAGTTGGCAGGAAAACGACCCAGAGGATGACCAAGATATAGGTGGATTGATACGGTACAAAGTGCCTTAGACGATAGAAATATAAGATCTGATAATGTTGGAGTCTTGACAAGTAACAGACTGATTTGGAGGAAAATTGTAGATAGGAAGTTAGTAATGATGTAATTTTTTTCATGTATTACTATCATATCCTGTACACCCCTTGAGAGTACATGGCAATAATTTGATGATGATGATAATTTTTTTTTTTCTTGTGTTCACTTATATTTTAATTTAGTTCTATAACACGTTACTGCACGCATAGTGAGATTCCATTGTAATCGTGCACCCTAACTGTTGGTTATTCCCAGTATTGTTTGAATTACTGTACTGAGGATGTCCCAAGGTACTTGGGATGAAATATTTACATATTAAAATTTATCACTGTGGTTAGTACGTGTGTTTTTTAGTGATGAATTCACCACAGGTTTCGTTATATAAAAATATGAGTATTTTCATTTAAATTCTGAAAATTAGGAAAAAATATGAGCTCGTTGAAATTATTTTTTGGTCTTTAGGGACTTACCCAAATATATTCAGACAAATTTTGTTGAGTGATAATGAGTACCAAAACTACATCCATTATGGAGTTGGGCTGGTTTCACACAACATGAGGATTGATATAAAACACATGATCCTCTGGAAACATATATGTATATAGGACAGTTTTTTAAGCATGAAAACTTGTATGAGAAAATTCTAAATCTTTGTTACATCATCTTTAAGAGATTTTTGGAATTTTTTTTTTTTTTAACCTAATCTGGAGACCTAACATAGAACTTTTTAAAGCCACTTCAAGCTTCCAATAACTGAGCAGGGATGTTATACTGTGCAACAAAATTCATCCTCTGCCTTAAAGACATTAACAAATATTTATGCTCAATAAGATTCAAACCCACAGCCCATTGGATGGAGAGCAAGTATGTTAACCACTCAGCCATTTTAATTTAAATCTAAAATTTAAATCATAATCAATGCCAAAAGTTTGGGAGATGCTTATCCTAAGTGATTTTGAAAATTTATTATTTATTTATTTATTTTATTTTGTTTAGTAAAATTTCTTGAGCAGTTATTGACATTCATTATCCCCATCAGGAGTTTTCCAGTTATCAATTCTACCTTATTTGAATTGTTTTGACATCGAAGATGAATTGTTAGACATTTTCATTAATTGTCAGAAATCAAACTAGACCAAACCAAGCTGAATATGTTTTCTCCATTTCAATTGCTTTTCAGAAAATCATTTTAATTTAGGAAATAAATCTTTGCATCTCATAATGCAAGTCAAACTTCTAGCTCATAAGATTTGTTTCATGATTAAAACAAATCCAGAACATAATTTCTATGAGAAATGAATCCAATATCATGGACTTAATTCTCATATTGAGTTCAGTAGTCTTGGCTAGTTGTTTTAAAAGAACTTAAAAACAGCAGGTCACTTAAATATCACAAAATTATTAATGTGCATTGTATGTAATATTATCTTTAAACCTGTTAATTCTCGTAGACAGACTTATACGTTGGTTATGCATTACTAACTCACTTAAGGAATTGAGCAACGTAGATACGAATATAAATTAAATATTACTTTAATAAATATTTATTAAAGTAATATTTAATTTATATTCGTATCTACATTATTAAATTCCTTAAGTGAGTTAGTAATGTAAACCTGTTAAGGGCAAGAACATGATGATAGTAATATTGCCATTGCATATGGCACAGGATAAGAAATAAAAAGAAACTTTGGGGGGGGCTATAAAAGAGATAATATATCACATTAAACCTTGCTGATTACCTGTTTAAAAACATTGAAGAAATTGCTATAGAAGTTACCTGTCTGGTAAATTAGTTAAAGCTTTATATTTGTTAAGTGAAATATAAGGGGATTACAATAAACTAATTTATATTGTAAATGCTTTGAAAAGTTTGTCTGGGCAGATGCACACATGGCCTCAGTTACAAACCTTAATTTGATGTTTAAAAAAGGCTGTTTGAAGACTTTAGGAGCTCATGTTTGAAAGTTTAAAATACTATTCATCAGTATTATTTTTAAAAAAATGTGGAAAGAAAGGTGGAACACAGCATGTGATTTACTAGCAAAGAGCAGCTGTCTTACCAGTAATGCATACATTACATTGTAGCTGAGATGCATTCTTGCTAGTTATTTAACAAGTTTTTCTCTGTTCTGCAGTAATTTAATAGCTAATGATTGATAGTCGGGGGGTGGTTAAGGGTCAAAGCTGTATAACTGAGAGGAGACCTCCACATAGCCTTTAAAGGAATGCAGAGAACTGACCAGGGATTCTGACCTAATGTCCAATCCTCACCTTCTCGTGGTGCACCCTGTTGGGTATCTACTTGGATACTAAACAAACGAGGATGGGCTGGCAATTTTGGATTTAGACGACCAAATTGTATTCTTATTGGTTAAACCAAAATAAAAAAAAAAATGATGGTACAACATGACAAAATTTCATGCCGGCTAGGGCATCGCCCGGTTAAACAAGGCCCCCCGTTGTTTTCTCCAGGAAACCAGAGCGAACAGCAAAAATTCAGCTACTGGAACAAATCTGAAAACACACACCACCTCAATCACCAGAGTTAAAGATTGGTACTATCAACATAAGAAGCCTGAATGGCAAAGAAATGAAGCTAGCTGAGGAGTTAGATAAGTACCAGATCGACATAATAGGGGTGACTGAAACAGAAAAGACAAAAACTGGTGAGA